>NW_027138360.1:0-54214 GCF_035084215.1 Heptranchias perlo | reverse complement strand
TGGAGGAGGGTGGGAGGTGCGAGGAAGAGGGTGGGGGGGGAGGTGTGAGAATGAGGGTGGGGGTGTGAGGGGGAGGGTGGGGGTGTGAGGGGGAGGGTGGGGGTGTGAGGGGGAGGGTGGGGGTGTGAGGGGGAGGGTGGGGGTGTGAGGGGGAGGGTGGGGGTGTGAGGGGGAGGGTGGGGGTGTGAGGAGGAGGGTGGGGGTGTGAGGAGGAGGGTGGGGGTGTGAGGGGGAGGGTGGGGGTGTGAGGGGGAGGGTGGGGGTGTGAGGAGGAGGGTGGGGGTGTGAGGGGGAGGGTGGGGGTGTGAGGAGGAGGGTGGGGGTGTGAGGGGGAGGGTGGGGGTGTGAGGAGGAGGGTGGGGGTGTGAGGAGGAGGGTGGGGGTGTGAGGGGGAGGGTGGGGGTGTGAGGGGGAGGGTGGGGGTGTGAGGAGGAGGGTGGGGGTGTGAGGGGGAGGGTGGGGGTGTGAGGAGGAGGGTGGGGGTGTGAGGGGGAGGGTGGGGGTGTGAGGAGGAGGGTGGGGGTGTGAGGTGGAGGGTGGGGGTGTGAGGGGAGGGTGGGGGTGTGAGGAGGAGGGTGGGGTGGTGTGAGGAGGAGGGTGGGGGTGTGAGGAGGAGGGTGGGGGTGTGAGGGGGAGGGTGGGGGTGTGAGGGGGCGGGTGGGGGTGTGAGGGGGAGGGTGGGGGTGTGAGGGGGAGGGTGGGGGTGTGGAGGGGGAGGGTGGGGGTGTGAGGGGGCGGGTGGGGGTGTGAGGGGGTGTGAGGGGGAGGGTGGGGGTGTGAGGGGGAGGGTGGGGGTGTGAGGGGGAGGGTGGGGGTGTGAGGGGGAGGGTGGGGGTGTGAGGGGGAGGATGGGGGTGTGAGGGGGCGGGTGGGGGTGTGAGGGGGTGTGAGGGGGAGGGTGGGGGTGTGAGGGGGAGGGTGGGGGTGTGAGGAGGAGGGTGGGGGTGTGAGGGGGAGGGTGGGGGTGTGAGGAGGAGGGTGGGGGTGTGAGGAGGAGGGTGGGGGTGTGAGGAGGAGGGTGGGGGTGTGAGGGGGAGGGTGGGGGTGTGAGGAGGAGGGTGGGGGTGTGAGGGGGAGGGTGGGGGTGTGAGGGGGAGGGTGGGGGTGTGAGGAGGAGGGTGGGGGTGTGAGGGGGAGGGTGGGGGTGTGAGGAGGAGGGTGGGGGTGTGAGGGGGAGGGTGGGGGTGTGAGGAGGAGGGTGGGGGTGTGAGGGGGAGGGTGGGGGTGTGAGGAGGAGGGTGGGGGTGTGAGGGGGAGGGTGGGAGTGTGAGGGGGCGGGTGGGGGTGTGAGGGGGAGGGTGGGGGTGGTGAGGAGGAGGGTGGGGGTGTGTTATTTCTTTCACTAACTCTTGTCTTTGGCCACACAATGTGCTTGGGCCAAGAGAACACACTCACACTAAAGCCTCCCACTCTCCATTCTTATCTCAGTGAGCATCGACTGGGCACCAGCCCTTTCCTCCTCCTCCCCCTCCCCTCTCGCCCGAAGCTGTCCATCGACCTGTACCCCTCTCCCTTACAGCTGAGAACCCCACTGTCGAGAGAGACCCTCCTCAAACAGAGGCAGGAGCTAACAAGCTAGAGTAGAGGCTGGATTCAGGCCTGGGAAAGCAAGAGGACGGGGATCAAGCCAGGGAACAGCAGAGAGAGAGAATGCGAGCTAGGCCTGGCCAACAGGCCTCCTGGAACATTCTGAGCTGGTTGTAGCTGGACCCGTGTCAGTTTGGGATAATACTGAGATTCCCCCACCTCCCCCTGGCCCTTGTTCACCCACAGGAGGACAAACTGGGGCAATTTTTCCTTTTTTTAGTCAAATTAACAAAGGTCAGTTTTGGAGAGCTGTGGTAGTCGGGTACGAGGCAATAAACATACCAATTTCCCAGGTTTACATACGAGACCATCCATAAACCACAACCGACATTACAAAACACAGTGGTGTGGAATTATCAAATTAATAAGTCCATCTACTCACTGACTCATATTCCCCACTTCTCCAATTGTCAGCCATGGTTCAGTGGGTGACTCTCTCGCCTCTGAGTCTCGAGAACAATCTCCAGGTTGACATTCCCGGTGCCAGTACAGAGGGAGTGCTGCACTGCCTGAGGGTCAGTACTGAGGGAGCGCTGCACTGTCGGAGGGTCAGTACTGAGGGAGCGCTGCACTGTCGGAGGGTCGGTACTGAGGGAGCGCTGCACTGTCGGAGGGTCAGTACTGAGGGAGCGCTGCACTGTCGGAGGGTCAGTACTGAGGGAGTGCTGCACTGCCTGAGGGTCAGTACTGAGGGAGCGCTGCACTGTCGGAGGGTCAGTACAGAGGGAGTGCTGCACTGCCTGAGGGTCAGTACTGAGGGAGCGCTGCACTGTCGGAGGGTCAGTACTGAGGGAGCGCTGCACTGTCGGAGGGTCAGTACTGAGGGAGCGCTGCACTGTCGGAGGGTCAGTACTGAGGGAGCGCTGCACTGTCGGAGGGTCAGTACTGAGGGAGTGCTGCACTGCCTGAGGGTCAGTACTGAGGGAGCGCTGCACTGTCGGAGGGTCAGTACTGAGGGAGCGCTGCACTGTCGGAGGGTCAGTACTGAGGGAGCGCTGCACTGTCAGAGGGTCAGTACTGAGGGAGCGCTGCACTGTCGGAGGGTCAGTACTGAGGGAGCGCTGCACTGTCGGAGGGTCAGTTCTGAGGGAGTGCTGCACTGCCTGAGGTGCCGTCTTTCGGATGAGGCTTTAAACCTAGAACTTCATTGGCTGGAAAGCACTTTGGGACTTACTGATTTTGGGAAAGGTGCTGTGTTTCATCACCTCAGGATGTCCCAAAGGGCTTTACAGCCAATGAAGTACTTTTTGAAGTGTAGTCACTGTTGTAATGTAGGAAACGTGGCAGCCAATTTGTGCACAGCAAGATCCCACAAACAACAATGTAATAATGACCAGATAATCTGTTTTCAGGTGTTGGTTGAAGGATAAATATTGGCCCAGGACATCAGGGAGAATTCCCCCTGCTCTTCTTCAAAATAGTGGCCATGGGATCTTTTACATCCACCTGGGAGGGCAGAAAGGGCCTCGGTTTGACGTCTCATCCGAGAGACGGGACCTCTGACAGTGCAGCACTCCCTCAGTATTGACCCTCCGACAGTGCAGCGCTCCCTCAGCACTGACCCTCCGACAGTGCAGCACTCCCTCAGTACTGACCCTCCGACAGTGCAGCGCTCCCTCAGCACTGACCCTCCGACAGTGCAGCGCTCCCTCAGTACTGACCCTCCGACAGTGCAGCGCTCCCTCAGTACTGACCCTCCGACAGTGCAGCGCTCCCTCAGCACTGACCCTCTGACAGTGCAGCGCTCCCTCAGTACTGACCCTCCGACAGTGCAGCACTCCCTCAGCACTGACCCTCTGACAGTGCAGCGCTCCCTCAGTACTGACCCTCCGACAGTGCAGTGCTCCCTCAGTACTGACCCTCCGACAGTGCAGCGCTCCCTCAGTACTGACCCTCCGACAGTGCAGTGCTCCCTCAGTACTGACCCTCCGACAGTGCAGCGCTCCCTCAGTACTGACCCTCCAACAGTGCAGTACTCCCTCAGCACTGACCCTCTGACAGTGCAGCACTCCCTCAGTACTGACCCTCCGACAGTGCAGTACTCCCTCAGCACTGACCCTCTGACAGTGCAGCACTCCCTCAGCACTGACCCTCTGACAGTGCAGCACTCCCTCAGCACTGACCCTCTGACAGTGCAGCACTCCCTCAGTACTGACCCTCTGACAGTGCAGCACTCCCTCAGTACTGACCCTCTGATAGTGCAGCACTCCCTCAGTACTGACCCTCCGACAGTGCAGCACTCCCTCAGTACTGACCCTCTGACAGTGCAGCACTCCCTCAGTACTGACCCTCCGACAGTGCAGCGCTCCCTCAGTACTGACCCTCCAACAGTGCAGTACTCCCTCAGCACTGACCCTCTGACAGTGCAGCACTCCCTCAGTACTGACCCTCCGACAGTGCAGTACTCCCTCAGCACTGACCCTCTGACAGTGCAGCACTCCCTCAGCACTGACCCTCTGACAGTGCAGCACTCCCTCAGCACTGACCGTCTGACAGTGCAGCACTCCCTCAGTACTGACCCTCTGACAGTGCAGCACTCCCTCAGTACTGACCCTCTGACAGTGCAGCACTCCCTCAGTACTGACCCTCCGACAGTGCAGCACTCCCTCAGTACTGACCCTCTGACAGTGCAGCACTCCCTCAGTACTGACCCTCCGACAGTGCAGCACTCCCTCAGTACTGACCCTCCGACAGTGCAGCGCTCCCTCAGTACTGACCCTCCGACAGTGCAGCACTCCCTCAGTACTGACCCTCCGACAGTGCAGCACTCCCTCAGTACTGACCCTCCGACAGTGCAGCGCTCCCTCAGTACTGACCCTCCGACAGTGCAGCGCTCCCTCAGTACTGACCCTCCGACAGTGCAGCGCTCCCTCAGTACTGACCCTCCGACAGTGCAGCACTCCCTCAGTACTGACCCTCCGACAGTGCAGCGCTCCCTCAGTACTGACCCTCCGACAGTGCAGCACTCCCTCAGTACTGACCCTCCGACAGTGCAGCGCTCCCTCAGTACTGACCCTCCGACAGTGCAGCGCTCCCTCAGTACTGACCCTCCGACAGTGCAGCACTCCCTCAGTACTGACCCTCCGACAGTGCAGCGCTCCCTCAGTACTGACCCTCCGACAGTGCAGCACTCCCTCAGTACTGACCCTCCGACAGTGCAGCGCTCCCTCAGTACTGACCCTCCGACAGTGCAGCACTCCCTCAGTACTGACCCTCCGACAGTGCAGCACTCCCTCAGTACTGACCCTCCGACAGTGCAGTGCTCCCTCAGTACTGACCCTCCGACAGTGCAGCGCTCCCTCAGTACTGACCCTCCGACAGTGCAGTGCTCCCTCAGTACTGACCCTCCGACAGTGCAGCGCTCCCTCAGTACTGACCCTCCAACAGTGCAGTACTCCCTCAGCACTGACCCTCTGACAGTGCAGCACTCCCTCAGTACTGACCCTCCGACAGTGCAGTACTCCCTCAGCACTGACCCTCTGACAGTGCAGCACTCCCTCAGCACTGACCCTCTGACAGTGCAGCACTCCCTCAGCACTGACCCTCTGACAGTGCAGCACTCCCTCAGTATAGACCCTCTGACAGTGCAGCACTCCCTCAGTACTGACCCTCTGACAGTGCAGCACTCCCTCAGTACTGACCCTCCGACAGTGCAGCACTCCCTCAGTACTGACCCTCTGACAGTGCAGCACTCCCTCAGTACTGACCCTCCGACAGTGCAGCGCTCCCTCAGTACTGACCCTCCAACAGTGCAGTACTCCCTCAGCACTGACCCTCTGACAGTGCAGCACTCCCTCAGTACTGACCCTCCGACAGTGCAGTACTCCCTCAGCACTGACCCTCTGACAGTGCAGCACTCCCTCAGCACTGACCCTCTGACAGTGCAGCACTCCCTCAGCACTGACCCTCTGACAGTGCAGCACTCCCTCAGCACTGACCCTCTGACAGTGCAGCACTCCCTCAGCACTGACCCTCTGACAGTGCAGCACTCCCTCAGTACTGACCCTCTGACAGTGCAGCACTCCCTCAGTACTGACCCTCTGACAGTGCAGCACTCCCTCAGTACTGACCCTCCGACAGTGCAGCACTCCCTCAGTACTGACCCTCCGACAGTGCAGCGCTCCCTCAGTACTGACCCTCCGACAGTGCAGCGCTCCCTCAGTACTGACCCTCCGACAGTGCAGCGCTCCCTCAGTACTGACCCTCCGACAGTGCAGCACTCCCTCAGTACTGACCCTCCGACAGTGCAGCGCTCCCTCAGTACTGACCCTCCGACAGTGCAGCACTCCCTCAGTACTGACCCTCCGACAGTGCAGCGCTCCCTCAGTACTGACCCTCCGACAGTGCAGCGCTCCCTCAGTACTGACCCTCCGACAGTGCAGCGCTCCCTCAGTACTGACCCTCCGACAGTGCAGCTCTCCCTCAGTACTGACCCTCCGACAGTGCAGCGCTCCCTCAGTACTGACCCTCCGACAGTGCAGCACTCCCTCAGTACTGACCCTCCGACAGTGCAGCGCTCCCTCAGTACTGACCCTCCGACAGTGCAGCACTCCCTCAGTACTGACCCTCCGACAGTGCGGCGCTCCCTCAGTACTGACCCTCCGACAGTGCAGCGCTCCCTCAGTACTGACCCTCCGACAGTGCAGCACTCCCTCAGTACTGACCCTCCGACAGTGCAGCACTCCCTCAGTACTGACCCTCCGACAGTGCAGCGCTCCCTCAGTACTGACCCTCCGACAGTGCAGCTCTCCCTCAGTACTGACCCTCCGACAGTGCAGCGCTCCCTCAGTACTGACCCTCCGACAGTGCAGCACTCCCTCAGTACTGACCCTCCGACAGTGCAGCGCTCCCTCAGTACTGACCCTCCGACAGTGCAGCGCTCCCTCAGTACCGACCCTCCGACAGTGCAGCACTCCCTCAGTACTGACCCTCCGACAGTGCAGCGCTCCCTCAGTACTGACCCTCCGACAGTGCAGCACTCCCTCAGTACTGCACTAGGATCGTCAGCCTAAATCTTGTGCTCACAGTCTCTGGACTTAAACCCAAGACCTTCTAACTTGGAGGCAAGAGTGCTGCCCAATGAGCCACGACTGACACCTACTAAAAGTGACAGCCGCATTTCACCAGCTAAAGGATGCAAATCCAGAGTGATCACACTCCTGGGCCCCGCAGTTATGTTGAACATTATTTTATGAGTTACATCAACAGCACCTCCCTAACCCGCGACCTCCAACACAGAGAAGGACACGAGCAGCAATATTGTGGGTACACCGTCACCACCAAGTTCCCCTCCAAGTCACACACCATCCTGACTTGGAAATATATCGGCCGTTCCTTCATCGTCGCTGGGTCAAAATCCTGGAACTCCCTTCCTAACAGCACTGTGGGAGAACCGTCACCACACGGACTGCAGCGGTTCAAGAAGGCGGCTCACCACCACCTTCTCAAGGGCAATTAGGGATGGGCAATACATGCCGGCCAAGAGTTGAACTTTAAAAACAGACTTTAAAAGAAATTCACATTTTTAATTCCTCAAAAGAACAAACTTTTGTCTTTACAAATTGTGACTATAATGTCTTTACATTATAGAGATTAGTGAAGAGATGATCAAACTGCACGCAGTTAACTAACACACACACACAGACACATACACACACACACATACACACCCATAGAGATAGACAGAAACACACACACACACACACACACACAGATACAGGCACACATACACAGGCACAAAGACACACAAACACAGACAGGCACAAACAAACACACACAGGCACATACATGCACACACGGTCATGCACATACACGTGCACATATGGTCACGCACACGCACATGCTAACACACACAGGCATGTGCACATACACTCATGCACACATTCCCACACAAATACATTCTGACACATACACACTCGCCCACATACACACAAGCGCACACACAAACACATACACTCATCCACGCACACACAGATACACATGTGTACACATGCTCATGCACACACGGTCACACACGCGCGCGCATGCTCATGCACACACAGAGACACACGCACGCACACAGAGTCATGCAGACACACGTGCATACTGCTCACACACGCACACAAACACGTGCGCACACGCACATTCACGTTACAGACACACACACACTCACAGAAAACTCTTTAACTTCGACCACTGATTATGATTGTTGAGCCCCAGTACAATGGAGCCTTTGTCTCTCTCTCTCTCAATTATAATGCTCAGGTTTTTTCCTCGTTTTATAATAAAAGTGCCCAGTTCCCTCTCGATTTGCCTTCACTGAACACAGCTCGGTGAAATACGAAGCCAAAGTCTTGTTTCACTGCAATTTCCTTTCTGCAACAAATATTCCAAAGTTCCATAGTTTCACAGCACAGTTGAACAATTCCTCCATTCTCTCCGAATGGCATTCCCCCAATTCCTGCTGTCTCCAATCAAACCTTTCCCAACAACAAGAGGAACAGCCAAACTCGAAACATTTCAGTGATGCAGCACTGGATACAGAGACAGAACTGAATTTATAAGAGCTTATTAAAACTATTTGATAAAATGATTTGTTCTAAAAGTGGTATTGTAAGTCCAGGCAATCTGTTCTCTGATGTTGATTGAGGGATAAATATTGGCCCAGGACACCGGGGAGAACTCCCCTGCTCTTCTTCAAAATAGTGGCCGTGGGATCTTTTACATCCACCTGAGAGGGGCAGATGGAGCTTCAGTTTAATGTCTCATCCGAAAGACGGCACCTCCGACAGTGCAGCACTCCCTCAGTACTGACCCTCCGACAGTGCAGTGCTCCCTCAGTACTGACCCTCCGACAGTGCAGCGCTCCCTCAGTACTGACCCTCCGACAGTGCAGCACTCCCTCAGTACCGACCCTCCGACAGTGCAGCACTCCCTCAGTACTGACCCTCCGACAGTGCAGCGCTCCCTCGGTACTGACCCTCCGACAGTGCAGCACTCCCTCAGTACTGACCCTCCGACAGTGCAGCACTCCCTCAGTACTGACCCTCCGACAGTGCAGCGCTCCCTCAGTACCGACCCTCCAACAGTGCAGCGCTCCCTCAGTACCGACCCTCCGACAGTGCAGCACTCCCTCAGTACTGACCCTCCGACAGTGCAGCACTCCCTCAGTACTGACCCTCCGACAGTGCAGCGCTCCCTCAGTACTGACCCTCCGACAGTGCAGCGCTCCCTCAGTACTGACCCTCCGACAGTGCAGGGCTCCCTCTGTACTGACCCTCCGACAGTGCAGCGCTCCCTCAGTACTGACCCTCCGACAGTGCAGCGCTCCCTCAGTACCGACCCTCCGACAGTGCAGCACTCCCTCAGTACTGACCCTCCGACAGTGCAGCACTCCCTCAGTACTGGCCCTCCGACAGTGCAGCGCTCCCTCAGTACTGACCCTCCGACAGTGCAGCGCTCCCTCAATACTGACCCTCCGACAGTGCAGCGCTCCCTCAGTACTGACCCTCCAACAGTGCAGCGCTCCCTCAGTTCTGACCCTGGAGTGTCAGTCTGGATTATGGGATCTGGACCCATAACCTTATGACTCAGGGGAGAGGGTTCTATCACAGAGCCAAGATGACATGATGTGTGCTGCCTGCTGTCCCCTCTCCCCCACGCAACACGGTGAACAAACCTGTAATATCAGTGCTACTCCCTCTTTGCCAGAGAAAACCATCATGGCTATGATTGCATTGGAGCTGCATTATTTCAGCCTAAAGACTGCAAATTAGAATTGATATCCATACACATTAAAACCATGATCACTTTGCCTTTCTCACTTTGGCAAATTAAATTCATAGAATCATACAGCACAGGGGGAGGCCGCTCAGCCCATCGAGCCTGTGCCGGCTCTTTGAAAGATCTATCCAATTAGTCCCACTCCCCCCCCCACTCTTTCCCTCATTGCCCTGCAACTTTTTTCCCTTCAAGTTTTTATCCAATTCCCTTTTGAAAGTTATTATTGAATCTGCTTCCACCGCCCTTTCAGGCAGCGCATTCCAGATCAGAACAACTCGCTGCGTAAAAAAAATTCTCCTCATCTCTCCTCTGGTTCTTTTGCTGATCACCTTAAATCTGTATCCTCTGGTTACCGACCCTTCTGCCACTGGAAACAGTTTCTAATTATTTACTCTATGAAAACCCTTCATAATCATGAAATGAAAATTATTTATATGATTAAAAGAAAAAGGATTGAAAAATTCATCGAGAAGCTCGGCTGATTTGCTTTGGGCTCTCGGCCCTCCGCAGATGCTGACTCCTCCTCACCGGGGTACAGTTCCACAGGAGGCAGGTGTTATCCAGTACTTCCCTCGAGCCCCAGCCTCCCCTCCCTCCCCACACATAGTGAGTGTCGGCAGGATATTAGAGGGTGAGACTCGCTGTGAGTCCCAATCCCAGCACCCACACCGACACACTTACCTAAAGCCCTCACTGCGCAGCAATCAGGAGCGGGAGCCCGAGTTGATTTTACTCCCCCCTCCCCCCGCCCCAGACCCCGGCTTGTGCAGGGATCCCAAGGCCCCTTGTCTCACTCCCCCAGACCACCACCCGCGGGCTGAGGTTGGCCAGCTCGGTGGCCCTGGGCAAGAGGAGTAGAAGGAGCAGCCTGGGCTCCTGCACCAATATCAAACCATTGGTCAGTGTGAGGCCGAACCTTCAGGGACACGAGGGGAATGGTACAGTGTGAGACAGGGTATTCTGCTAACAATCCAGCCCTCTGCACACCAATGTGTATGTGCGTGTGTGTGTGTGTGTGTGTATGTACATGTGTGAGTGTACGTGTGTGCGTGTATGTGCATGCGAAATGTTCAATTACAAGTGACTAGGTAAACACTGTCTCGTCTGTTGACTGACGCAGTTGCTCAGAGTCGAGCAGACGGGTCTGGGCATCTTCACATGTTTCTTGTTTGTAGAAACAAGGAGCTCCAGGGGACAGTTTCAGCCAAAGGCACCTTACAACGCCCCAGGGAAATCTCAGTGCAAGAGACACTATTTACCTGGAAGATTCCTCAGGGAATGTTGGGTCTCATTTTCCTGGTTTTATTAAATGTAATCTGCAGTGAGTTGAGTTATAGTTAAGAAAAAGGGTAGAATCTGTGTTATACAGCAGGCAAATTATTCCGTTCGATGTTTGAATACAGAATCATCTCATGGCAAAAATAAACGTAATCGATTGGACGATGGGGAGGAATCATTCCTTGACAATTGACTCTCCCAACCCATGTTCCTGTTTTATAAAACCAGCATTCTTTGAGCCTGGGTGTGCGTGACATTTTATTATAGTAACGGCCAGGGCATTTAAGGCCCAATTATGGGGCAGTGTTGCTTTAAACAGAAGCAAATAAAGCTCTCTCGTTGTGTTGCTGTTCAGTTTTATTTTTCTTTCCTGAATAAGAAAACTAGGGATGAATTGTCAAGTTTAATGCCAGTCACTGCACAGGAAGCGCCAGGAAATTCCTGTGCCCACTGGATTGTAAAGCGTTCAGTTGCAGACAAGCAAACGAGGGGCAATTGGAAACTCTTCTCATGAGCATTTATACTGTCAGTGCTGATTGTGCTGCAGCTGATCTCATAGCCAGAGGAAGAGATAGAAAGAAGGGGGGGGAGAAATTCAGACAGAGAGAGAAAGACAGAAAGAGTCAGACAGGGAGAGAGACAGACAGGCAGGGAGAGACACAGACCCAGACAGACAGAGACAGAGAGAGTGAAACACACACTCAGACACACAGGCAGAGAGAGAGACAGAGAGAGGAGGAGACTGGCAGCCACTGCAATTAACAATCTCTGCGTCGAGGAGAACCAATGCCCTGAGATTGATTACAAAGGAAGTGTCCTGATAGAAGGAGGCTCAGGTAACATCGTTAAGCTCAGACCATTATTGGAAGACCCACCCCACCCACCCCATGTAATTCAGACCCTAGATATCACTGCATGGTACAGGTTGTCATTTGTAAGGAGTCATTTTCAGTCACATACGGGTTAAGAGGAGAGGGAATGCTGCCCGCAGCGCGCCTGCTATTTTCCAAGGGCAGAGGGGATTCCTTGGCCCTGGTGTGGCACAGGCAGGATGGTCCCAGGTATGCACCCAGGCCTGCCCTGCGTTGGCCAGTCTCAGCCCGGGGCAGAAGTTGTTAGGCTGCATTTGGGCACCAGCGCCTCTGGGATACAATCAGTGAGGGCCCGTTCATCTCATCACAGTACGGACAAGGGCAGCCTCAACAGTGATGCCCTCAGAAACAACGCCATGCTTACCATTGGCCAGGGTCTCATCGGTTCCATCGCCCATGGAGCTGGTGGGAGTGAGCCCGGCCCAGGTTCCAAACTAAAGTGCCAATCCGGACTTATTTACATCACAGGATCCCGAATTTCTCATCACATAGAATGTACAGCACAGGAACAGGCCATTCGGCCCAACAGGTCCATGCTGGTGTTTATGCTCCACACGAGCCTCCTCCCTCCCTACTTCATCTCACCCTATCAGCAAATCCTTCTATTCCTTTCTCCCTCATGTGTTTATCGAGCTTCCCCTTAAATGTATCTACACTATTCACCTCAACTACTCCTTGTGGGAGCGAGTTCCACATTCTCACCACTCTCTGGGTAAAGAAGTTTCTCCTGAATTCCCCTATTGGATTTATTAGTGACTATCTTATATTTATGGTCCCTAGTTCTGGTCTCCCCCACAAGTGGAAACATTTTCTCTGTGTCTACCCTATCAAACCCTTTCATAATCTTAAAGACCTCTATCAGGTCACCCCTCAGTCTTCTCTTTTCAAGAGAAAAGATGCCCCAGCCTGTTCAGCCTTTCCTGATAGGTATATCCTCTCAGTTCTGGTATCATCCTTGTAAATCTTATTTTGCACCTTCTCCAGTGCCTCTATATCCTTTTTGTAATGAGGAGACCAAAACTGTGCCCAGTTCTCCATACAACTAACTCCAGTGCTTTGCATGTCGTCATGTAACGCGACGGGAGATCGATGAGCAACTAAATTAACCCCGAGATTGGAGTCACCGCCACAAACTCAGCTCATTTAATGTTCGGTTTTACAAGGAACTTTTGTTTTTTTTATATTTATTGGAAGCTTTCCTGGAGCACAGACGTTTATGTCTGTAAACTATTAAAAAAACGAGTGGAAAGCACAAGCTGATAGAACATAACAGAAGTAATAAGATAATTTTTAAAAGTAGGTCACTTCTGGGGGCAATTTAAGCATTAACCACATTTGGTGTGGGGACTGGAGTCACATATAGGCCCCGACCGGGTAAGGACGGCAGGTTTCCTTCCCTAAAGGACTTGACTGAACCAATTGGGTTTTTAGGACAATCCGACAGATTCACGGTCACTTTTACTGAGACCAGGCTTTTTATTTTCAGATTTTTTTAAAAACTGAATTCAAATACTCAAGTTTGCCATGGTGGGATTTAAATTCACGTTCTCTGGATCATTCGTCCAGTAACATCAAACACTACTAAAACAACAACTTGCATTTAACGTAGTAAAACGAGCGATTATCAAACAAAATTTGACACTGAGCCACACAAAGAGATAGTAGGACAGGTTTTTGGTCAAAGAGGGAGGTTTTAGGCAGCGTCTTAAAATAGGAGAGAGAGGTAGAGAGGCGGAGAGGTTTAGGGAGGGAATTCCAGAGCTTAGGGCCGAGGCAGCTGAAGGCACGGCCGCCAATGGTGGAGCGATTAAAATCAGCGATGCGCAGGAGGTCAGAATTGGAGGAGCGCAGAAATCTGGGAGGGTTGTAGGGGCTGGAGGAGGTTACAGAGATAGGGAGGGGCGAGGGGCTGGAGGAGGTTACACAGATAGGGAGGGGCGAGGGGCTGCAGGAGGTTACAGAGATAGGGACGGGCGAGGGGCTGGAGGAGGTTACAAAGATAGGGAGGGGCGAGGGGCTGGAGGAGGTTACAGAGATAGGGAGGGGCGAGGGGCTGGAGGAGGTTACAGAGATAGGGAGGGGCGAGGGGCTGGAGGAGGTTACAGACACTACCACATCCAATCCTCAGGCACTGGGCTTGACTGTGATGTGCCCTACAGTTGAATAGACTCGATCTGGCAGCAATGGAGGTTGCACAGAGGAGAAAAATTGGACAAAAAGGTAAGAGGCCAGCTTTTTTTTGTTGTTGATTAAACCTACTTGACAAGATCACGACCATCGACAGTTTCATGGTGTAGGACCCCTGCAGCAGTTCAAGGAGAAGGCCCACTGCCACCTTCTCAAGGGACGGCCAATAAATAGAGACGGTGCAGAGGAGATTTACTCGAATGGCAGGAGGAAGGGTTTTCATTTATAAAACAACTTTCATGACCTCAGGACGTCCCAAAGCGCTTCACAGCCAAAGAAATACTTTTTGAAGTGTAGTCACGTGGCAGCCAGTTTGGGCACAGCAAGATCCCACAATCAGCAATGGGATAAATGGCCAAATGATCCCACTGCTGCCGAAATTTGTGACACTGCTTATTTAAAGGGGTGCAGGAGCAGAGAGACCTGGGGGTGTTCGCACACAAGTCTTTGAAGGTGGCAGGACAAGTTAAGAAGGCTGTTAAAAAAAAGCATACGGGATCCTGGGCTTTATTAATAGAGGCATAGAGCACAAAAGCAAGAAAATTATGTCAAACTTTTATAAATCACTGGTTCGGCCAAAGCTGGAGTATTGTGTCCAGTTCTGGCCACCAAACTTTAGGAAGGATGTCAAGGCCTTAGAGAGGGTGCAGAGGAGATTTACTGGAATGGTACCAGGGATGAGGGACTTCAGTTATGTGGAGAGACTGGAGAAGCTGGGATTGTTCTCCTCAGAGCAGAGAAAGTTAAGAGGAGATTTGATCAAGGTGTTCAAAATCATGAAGGGTTTTGATAGAGTAAATAAGGAGAAACTGTTTCCAGTGGTGGAAGGGTCGGACACAGATTTAAAATAATTGGCAAAAGAACCAGAGGGGAGATGAGGATTTTTTTATGCAGCGAGTTGTTCTGATCTGGAATGCGCTGCCTGAAAGGGCGGTGGAAGCAGATTCAATAATAACTTTCAAAAGGGAATTGGATAAATACTTGAAGAAAGAAAATTTGCAGGGACTATAGAGAGAGAGCAGGAGAATGGGACTAATTGGATAGCTCTTTCAAAGGGCCGGCACAGGCACGATGGGCCGAATGGCCTCCTCCTGCGCTGTTTCATTCCATGATTCTATGAAATGCCCGGCATATCAAACATCCTGAGAACAAGCTAAAGAAACAAAAATTCCTCACTTGACCGGGCATTCTGTATCCCCCTCCCGTCACAGATAAGAGAGATAAGAATTATAAATAAAAATGAAAACCCATTGCCATGCCTGCTTTAAGCATATTACAGTCTTCTTTCTTTGGTGAGGTGATTAGTTTTTTAGCATCTGACGGTGGAGCCTGTACCCTGGGGTAGGAGCTGGGGTCCTGAGGGTCCATCAATCATCTGTCTCCGGGGATGGGGATTTCTGTACCAATCTTGCACGGTTGACATGTTGGAGAACGATGGCCTCAACAGCTAAAATTAGTCTCCGTTAATTAAAGTTAGGGACAATCAGCTCACGCGCCCTCTGTCATTAGAATTCTCTCGCTGTTCTTCAAGGGAAGTTGGGGGTGGGAGAATCTGATGGTGCCGTCCCTCGGACGAGACGTTAAACCGAGGCCTCGTCTGCCCAAACAGGTGGACGTAAAAGATTCCACGGCCACTATTTCGAAGAAGCCCAGGGGTATTCTCCCCGGTGTCCTGGCCAATATTTATCCATCAACCAACATCAGTAAAACAGATTATCTGGTCATTATTACAATGCTGTTTGTGGGATCTTGCTGTGCACAAATTGGCTGCCGCGTTTCCTACATTACAACAGTGACTACACTTCAAAAAATAATTCATTGGCTGTAAAGCGCTTTGGAACTTCCTGAGGTCGTGAAAGGCGCGATAGAAATACAAGATTTTTCTTTTTCCAGTTTTTGTCTACCATCGACACCCACTCACTCTTCATGGTGGGATTTTAGTAGTAGTCCTTAGCCCCACCTTGTCCCCATATCCCTCCACCCCACCCTCCCACCTTGTCCCCATATCCCTCCATCCCACCCTCCCACCTTTTCCCCTTATCCCTCCACCCCACCCTCCCACCTTGTCCCCATATCCCTCCATCCCACCCTCCCACCTTTTCCCCATATCCCTCCATCCCACCCTCCCACCTTGTCCCCATATCCCTCCACCCCACCCTCCCACCTTGTCCCCATATCCCTCCACCCCACCCTCCCACCTTTTCCCCTTATCCCTCCACCCCACCCTCCCACCTTGTCCCCATATCCCTCCACCCCACCCTCCCACCTTGTCCCCATATCCCTCCACCCCACCCTCCCACCTTGTCCCCATATCCCTCCACCCCACCCTCCCACCTTTTCCCCTTATCCCTCCACCCCACCCTCCCACCTTGTCCCCATATCCCTCCACCCCACCCTCCCACCTTTTCCCCATATCCCTCCACCCCTCCTTTCCCAAGAAACATGTCTAACTGCCCCATGACCCCGTTTACACTGTTCACTTCAATGACCTTCCCTGGGAACTAATTCCGCAACGCGATGACCCTTCGGGTGAAACAGTTCCAATTGAGTTCCGTTCTTGTCCCTAACCTGTCCCTCATCTTTAACCTTTGCACCCCGGAATTTGAACCCTTCACGAACCCTTGATGCCCCTTGTGAATTAACAGCGTCAGGTGCCAAAACAAAAATCAGACACTATCTCTCCGAAAGCTTTAGAAATATGCTAACCACTGTGGAGACCAGTTAAAGCGAGCGATACTGGGCTGTCTAGAATAGGAGGATTGAACATTTGATCCCTGGTCTAAATCCCTGCTAAATTAGCTACTCTCAGGCACGGCAGCAGGAGGCCTGTCACAATTATTCCCCGAGCCCCTGGCCCAGGCTTCCTCGCTGACCTACATTGACTCCCGGTCCGGCAATGCCTCATATATTTAAAATTCTCATCCTTGTTGTCAAATCCCTCCATGGCCTCATCCCTCCCTATCTCTATAAGCTCCTCCAGCCCTACGACCCTCTGCACTCTCCGCGCTCCTCCAATTCTGGCCTCTAGCTCATCCCCTGTTTCTTTTGCCCCACCATTGGCGGCCGTGCCTTCAGCCATCTAGGCCCTAAGCTCTGGAATTCCCTCCCTAAACCTCTCCGCCTCTCTACCTCTCTCTCCTCCTTCAAGACCTCTTTAAAACCTATTTCTTTGACCAAGCTTTTGGTCACCTGTCCTAATATCTCCTTACGTGGCTCGGTGTCAAATCCTGTCTGATAATCGCTCCTGTGAAGTGCCTTAGGACGGTTTTACTACGTGAAAGGTGCTATATAAATGCAAGTTGTTGTTGCTCCTGCTCCTGCTCCTGATCACTATCTAGTGAACCCACTTTGGAAAGTGCATAGGTGTTGAGAACAGGATGAATTTCGGATGTGATGCCCCAACATGGTCAAACATCTTGACGACACTCACGGACTAGCTAACGCATGAAGAAAGGCCATCAGGCTAAGATATGCGAGGACGGTCTGGGCCTCTCAACTCCCTACCTCAGCAAGAATCAGAGTGCATAAAGAAAGAAAATCAGCAATAGAGAAACAAAAGCCCTTTTTCTATTCCCCTGATGCCATTTCACATCTTCGAGGTAACAAAACCCTCTCCGAAGCTTTCAGGCCTTGCTGCTCCACTGCAAGAGGATTCAACTAACTGTCAAATATATCTCCACAGCTCTGGGAATGGGAATGGGAATGGGATTGGCCTCTTGGGGTCAGAAGGTCAAACCCTCAGGATCAATACCATTGCCCTGCAGGTAATGGTAGCCGGGCCTGAGATTGAATTAAGTTTCAACAGTCCTGGGAACGGGACAGGTCTCTGGAGGTCAGAAGTAACCTTGAGGTCAAACCTTTACAGTCAATGTGAAGCTGGAGCTACAATCCAGAGAGTTTAATAACACTGTATACTCAACTGGGAATTAAGCTTCGAGTAGCAAATGGTGGGCGGGGGGAAGGGTTGGAGACTTCACTTCACACGTAAACCCTTAACACGGGGTGGGTTTCCACATCTGCTGGATTATCCCAGAGGGGGCACTGCTCCTCATCAATGTCGAGGATTATATTTCTTTGGAAAAGAGGAGACTCAGGAGGTGACACGATTGTACATGGGACATACAACGGTGATCCAGGCAAATTGTTCATTACAGCGAAGGGCACACAAGATAAAAATGAGGAAGTGAGAAGAAAATTCAAGGGGAGGTTTTGCACCAAAAGAGTCGTTGAGTTGTGGAATAAGTTACCTGGGAAGGGTATTGGAGCAGGCAGTGTACATGGGGTCAAAGGTGTTTCCAGATAGAGAAGGGGTTGAGGGATATGGTGAGTAGGTGGGATTGAGGGATATTGTGCGAAGATGGGTAGGTGGGATTGAGGGATATGGGGAGAAGGTGGGTAGGTGGGATTGAGGGATATGGGGAGAAGGTGGGTGGGTGGGATTGAGGGATAGGGTGAGAAGGTGGGTAGGTGGGATTGAGGGATATGGGGAGAAGGTGGGTGGGTGGGATTGAGGGATAGGGTGAGAAGGTGGGTAGGTGGGATTGAGGGATAGGGTGCGAAGGTGGGTAGGTGGGATTGAGGGATATGGTGAGAAGGTGGGTAGGTGGGATTGAGGGATATGGGGAGAAGGTGGGTAGGTGGGATTGAGGGATATGGTGAGAAGGTGGGTAGTTGGGATTGAGGGATATGGTGGGTAGGTGGGATTGAGGGATATGGGGAGAAGGTGGGTAGGTGGGATTGAGGGATATGGGGAGAAGGTGGGTAGGTGGGATTGAGGGATATGGGGAGAAGGTGGGTAGGTGGGATTGAGGGATATGGGGAGAAGGTGGGTAGGTGGGATTGAGGGATATGGGGAGAAGGTGGGTAGGTGGGATTGAGGGATATGGTGAGAAGGTGGGTAGGTGGGATTGAGGGATATGGGGAGAAGGTGGGTAGGTGGGATTGAGGGATATGGTGAGAAGGTGGGTTGGTGGGATTGAGGGATATGGGGAGAAGGTGGGTAGGTGGGATTGAGGGATATGGGGAGAAGGTGGGTAGGTGGGATTGAGGGATATGGGGAGAAGGTGGGTAGGTGGGAGTGAGGGATATGGGGAGAAGGTGGGTAGGTGGGATTGAGGGATATGGGGAGAAGGTGGGTAGGTGGGATTGAGGGATATGGGGAGAAGGTGGGTAGGTGGGATTGAGGGATATGGGGAGAAGGTGGGGTTGATCTATAAAGAATGAGCTCGTTGCACCGAAGGGCCTTTACCATACCTAAAAAAGCCTCCTCAAGATCTTTTGTTCTTGTCGTGTATTTGATTAACTACCAACTCGTCTCCCGCCCCCTGCTCCATCTCTTTCAACAACAACTTGTATTTATATAAACGCCTTTAATGTAAAACAACAACATCCCAAGGCACTTTGCAGAGACATGGGAGGCCAAGCCAAGGAAGGAGATATTAGGAGGGCTGATCAAAAGCTTAGTCAAAGAAGTGGGTTTTAAGGAGCATCTTAAAGGAGGAGAGAGAGGCAGAGAGGCGGAGAGGTTTAGGGAGGGAATTCCAGAGCTTAGGGCCGAGGCAGCTGAAGGCACGGCCGCCAATGGTAGGGTCAAAAGATGGGTAGAAATGCACAAGGGGCCAGAGTCAGGCTGAAATGCTACTTGGCTGTTTTATTATGTTTTATATGCACCATGTTGATGGGCATTCAGTTAAATAAATTAGATTAGAATACGTAAAGATAGTCAAACAAAACATATAGGCCGGGAATTTCTTCGAGAGCTGTTCCTGTAACTTTGCCGTAAGTGCAGCGGAGACCTGGACGTAAATGGGGTTTCCGCCGCACGCATGGTGAAGTTACGATGTCGTAGCAGAAGCAGCTCCGAGGAAATTCCCAGCCGTAGATTGAGGACAGCTACAGCTTTGTTCCTGGGCCCTCAGCAAACGATAGCAGGCAATAAGAGACCCCTTTTTCTCACGCAGCGACACCGAGAGGCCCAGATCAGCTTGGAGAGACTTGACCCTCCCCCTCCCCCTCTCCCTCTCCCTCCCCCTCTCCCCTCTCTCCCGGTCTCCAGGTGTCCAAACACAGCTTTAATGGATGAAGGAAGATTGCAATGTCATTCCACACAACCAGCTGCCTGGACGTTGTTGCATTCTCCGAAGCTTCGAAGGTCGGTTTACACAGAAAGGGAGGACTTTTTTTTTAACCCTTTCACTTCTGGCTTTCAAAACCCTTTGGATGTATTTCTGCCCTCCAGCCCCCCAGAGACCTGCAGCCAATGCGTCGGGAGGTCCCAGGGCTTTCACGGGGAACTGTCGTACGATCGGTAGAAGGGACTTGGTCAGACCAGCTCCACCTTACAAAGGGGGCCACTGGGGGCATCCGTAACATATACCCGGGGTGGGGAACAGACCCAGCCCCCTCCAGCAGACTTTCTGGCCTTATGCCAACGATGGATATCTCAGATACACCGTAAGAGGGGCGCATGCCCGCCATTGACGTAATTAAGTGACCCTCCCAACCTGGTGAACATTGGCACCGTCAAAAGAAAGACCTTCCATTTCTATAGCGCCTTTCAAAACCACAGGACGTCCCAAAGCGCTTTACAGCTAATGAAGTACTTTTGAAGTGTAGTCACTGTTGTAATGTAGGAAATACGGCAGCCAATTTGCGCACAGCAAGATCCCACAAACAGCAATGTGATAATGACCAGATCATCTGTTTTTTTAAGTGATGTTGATTGAGGGATAAATATCGGCCCAGGATACCCGGGAGAACTCCCCCCTGCTCTTCTTCGAAATAGTGGCCGTGAGATCTTTTACGTCCACCTGAGAGGGGCAGGCGGGGCCTCGGTTTAGCATCTCATCCGAAAGACGGCACCTCCGACAGTGCAGCACTCCCTCAGTACTGACCCTCCGAGAGTGCAGCTCTCCCTCAGTACTGACCCTCCGAGAGTGCAGCACTCCCTCAGTACCGACCCTCCGACAGTGCAGCACTCCCTCAGTACTGACCCTCCGACAGTGCAGCACTCCCTCAGTACTGACCCTCCGACAGTGCAGCACTCCCTCAGTACTGACCCTCCGAGAGTGCAGCACTCCCTCAGTACTGACCCTCCGACAGTGCAGCACTCCCTCAGTACTGACCCTCCGACAGTGCAGCACTCCCTCAGTACTGCCCCTCCGACAGTGCAGCACTCCCTCAGTACTGACCCTCCGACAGTGCAGCACTCCCTCAGTACTGACCCTCCGACAGTGCAGCACTCCCTCAGTACTGACCCTCCGACAGTGCAGCACTCCCTCAGTACTGACCCTCCGAGAGTGCAGCACTCCCTCAGTACTGACCCTCCGAGAGTGCAGCACTCCCTCAGTACTGCACTGGGAGCGTCGGCCTGGTTTACGTGCTCCAGTCTCTGTTCCAACATACCCTCAGTTCCAAATTGCGGGAATGAGGGAAAGAACAAAAACAGAAACGTTTAAAAAATCTCAAAGTTCGGCCTGCCTGACCTCTGTATTCCAAGAATCCCCTCAAAGGTCGAAGAATTCTAATCCCTAATTACGTCTGGGCATTTTTGAAGTTGCCGGGGATGATGTATGGAGGCAGGTGGTCAGCCACAGAAAAGCAAACAGGAAACGGCAAGAAGTGGTCATGGGAAGGGAGGGGGGGGAGGCTGTAGGCAGGGGGACAGGGGGTCAGTGGTCAGAGGTGGTCTTGAAGACATCCCCAGGACAGCTCCTGCCGACCTTTTGTTTTCAATTCCTCGCAATTAAACACATGAAAGCATCCCAAGTACAGGGTCATGTTTTTAACAAGTTCAGTGTCAAATCGACAATGCCTAAGATTTTTAAAAGTCCTTATAAAGAAAGAAAAGGCTTTCATTTCTATAGCGCCTTTCATGACCTCAGGACGTCCCAAAGCGCTTCACAGCCAATTAAGTAATTTTGAAATGTAGTCACTGTTGTAATGTGGGAAACGCAGCAGTCAATTTGTGCACAGCAAGATCACACAAACAGAAATGTAATAATGACCAGATCATCCAATTTTAGTGATGTTGGTTGAGGGATAAATGTTGGCCAAAACCCACCAGTACTGTACCCCGGTGTTATACAGTGACAGACCTGTACCCACCAGTACTGTACCCCAGTGTTATACAGTGACAGACCTGTACCCACCAGTACTGTACCCCGGTGTTATACAGTGACAGACCTGTACCCACCAGTACTGTACCCCAGTGTTATACAGTGACAGACCTGCACCCACCAGTACTGTACCCCAGTGTTATACAGTGACAGACCTGTACCCACCAGTACTGTACCCCAGTGTTATACAGGGACAGACCTGTACCCACCAGTACTGCACCCCAGTGTTATACAGTGTCAGACCTGTACCCACCAGTACTGTACCCCAGTGTTATACAGGGACAGACCTGTACCCACCAGTACCATACCCCAGTGTTATACAGTGACAGACCCGTCCCCACCAGTACTGTACCCCGGTGTTATACAGGGACAGACCTATACCCACCAGTCGACAGTGCTATCAAGCGGCACTTACTCACCAATAACCTGCTCACCGATGCTCAGTTTGGGTTCCGCCAGGACCACTCGGCTCCAGACCTCAATACAGCCTTGGTCCAAACATGGACAAAAAAGCTGAATTCCAGATATGAGGTGAGAGTGACTGCCCTTGACATCAAGGCAGCATTTGACCGAGTGTGGCACCAAGGAGCCCTAGTAAAATTGAAGTCAATGGGAATCAGGGGGAAAACTCTCCAGTGGCTGGAGTCATACCTAGCACAAAGGAAGATGGGAGTGGTTGTTGGAGGCCAATCATCTCAGCCCCAGGACATCGCTGCAGGAGTTCCTCAGGGCAGTGTCCTAGGCCCAACCATCTTCAGCTGCTTCATCAATGACCTTCCCTCCATCATAAGGTCAGAAATGGGGATGTTCACTGATGATTGCACAGTGTTCAGTTCCATTCGCAAACACTCAGATAATGAAGCAGTCCCAGCCCGCATGCAGCAAGATCTGGACAACATCCAGGCTTGGGTTGATAAGTGGCAAGTAACATTCGCGCCAGACAAGTGCCAGGCAATGACCATCTCCAATAAGTGAGAGTCTAACCACCTCCCCTTGACATTCAATGGCATTACCATCGCCGAATCCCCCACCATCAACATCCTGGGGGGTCACCATTGACCAGAAACTTGACTGAACCAGCCACATAAATACTGTGGCTACAAGAGCAGGTCAGAGGCTGGGTATTCTGTGGCGAGTGACTCACCTCCTGACTCCCCAAAGGCTTTCCACCATCTGCGAGACACAAGTCAGGAGTGTGATGGAATACTCTCCACTTGCCTGGACGAGTGCAGCTCGAACAACACTCAAGAAGCTTGACACCATCCAGGACAAAGCAGCCCGCTTGATTGGCACCCCATCCACCACCCTGAACATTCACTCCCTTCACCACTGTGGCTGCAGTGTGTGCCACCCACAGGATGCACTGCAGCAACTCGCCAAGGCTTCTTCGACAGCACCTCCCAAACCCGCGACCTCTACCACCTAGAAGGACAAGAGCAGCAGGGACATGGGAACAACACCACCTGCACGTTCCCCTCCAAGTCACACACCATCCCGACTTGGAAATATATCGTCGTTCCTTCATCGTCGCTGGGTCAAAATCCTGGAACTCCCTTCCTAGCAGCACTGTGGGAGAACCTTCACCACACGGACTGCAGCGGTTCAAGAAGGCAGCTCACCACCACCTTCTCAAGGGCAATTAGGGATGGGCAATAAATGCCGGCCTCGCCAGCGACGCCCACATCCCATGAACAAATTAATAAAAAGTACTGTACCCCAGTGTTATACAGTGACAGATCTGAGCAATTATGGGGATCACGGAAGGGGATAACCAACCTGGTTTGAAAATCCCCCAGTGTATAAACCCTTCAACAGCTCAGTGACAGATCTTGCAGTGAGGGTCAGGGAGCTCGGATGGTGCTGAGAGTTCCTGTTTGACTCTGCTGTTCACAGTATTTTGGGAAAGAGGATGAGTCACGATTTAATGGTTCAATGACACACTGTCCTGAACTGCACTGGGAGTCATTAACTAGTTAGTGTTCCCAAAGTAATTAAACAGTGACCAGAATCCCACGGCCCCTCCAACAGAGACAGTAATTACCGTACTACAAATCGCTTCCTCAAACCAGACAATACTTTCGGAATTACTCAGCCTCCAGCCAGACATTCCACTGTTACCTCCCTCACTAAATCAAAGTAGGAGGAGGACTAGCCTTCCCCGGCTCTTTGGAGAGGCCTGTTCCTGACTCAGAGCAAATTGCAGCCCTTGCCCCACACCTCCGCCCTCCCCCAAATACATCAAATCGATAATCACCACGGCCAACCGAGATTCGGAGCAGACAGTTATCTCAGCATAAATCCTAATGAAGACAATTGGTGGGTCAGTTAAATTGTGCCCAGACTTGTTTAAAACATCCAGGGCTATTTAAAAAGAAAGAACAATTCTCAAAAGAAAGAACACTTTGAGAAGGTAACAGGTTCCCTTAACAGCCTGACGCCCCTTCATTTAGTGAGTAAAGGTGTCACTCAGGGCGTCCCCAAAGCGCTTTACAGCCAATGAAGTACTTTCTTTTGAAGTGTAGTCACTGTTGTAATGTAGGAAACGCGGCAGCCAATTTGTGCACAGCAAGATCCCACAAACAGCAATGAGATAATGACCAGATAATCTGTTTTTGTGTTGTTGGTTGAGGGATGAATATTGGTCCAGGACACCGGGGAGAACTCCCCTGCTCTTCTTCAAAATAGTGGCCGTGGAATCTTTTACGTCCACCTGAGACGGCAGATGGGGCCTCGGTTTAACATCTCATCCAAAAGACGGCACTCCAACAGTGCAGCACTCCCTCAGTACTGACCCTCCAACAGTGCAGCGCTCCCTCAGTACTGACCCTCCAACAGTGCAGCGCTCCCTCAGTACTGACCCCTGACAGTGCAGCGCTCCCTCAGTACTGACCCTCCGACAGTGCAGCGCTCCCTCAGTACTGACCCTCCGACAGTGCAGTGCTCCCTCAGTACTGACCCTCCGACAGTGCAGCGCTCCCTCAGTACTGACCCTCCAACAGTGCAGCACTCCCTCAGTACTGACCCTCCAACAGTGCAGCGCTCCCTCAGTACTGACCCTCCGACAGTGCAGCGCTCCCTCAGTACTGACCCTCCGACAGTGCAGCGCTCCCTCAGTACTGACCCTCCGACAGTGCAGCGCTCCCTCAGTACTGACCCTCCGACAGTGAGCACTCCCTCAGTACTGACCCTCCGACAGTGCAGCACTCCCTCAGTACTGACCCTCCGACAGTGCAGCGCTCCCTCAGTACTGACCCTCCGACAGTGCAGCGCTCCCTCAGTACTGACCCTCCGACAGTGCAGCGCTCCCTCAGTACTGACCCCCCGACAGTGCAGCACTCCCTCAGTACTTAACCTCCGACAGTGCAGCGCTCCCTCAGTACTGACCCTCCGACAGTGCAGCGCTCTCTCAGTACTGCCTCTCTGACAGTGCAGCACTCCCTCAGTACTGACCCTCCGACAGTGCAGCGCTCCCTCAGTACTGCCTCTCTGACAGTGCAGCGCTCCCTCAGTACTGCACCGGGAGTGTTTCCCTGGATTACTGGGCTCAGGTCTCCAGAGTGGGGCTCAAACCCACGACCTTCTGACTCAGAGGCGAGAGTGCTACCCACTGAGCCACGGCTGACAACCACTCTGGAACTAAGCCACACTAATCAGAAGGGCCTCATACTTGATCCCCGATCTGTACTCAGTTAACTGATCTGAGTGATGGATGCAGTTGGTGGGGCTACAACTGGCTTCAATGCCCCTCCCCTAGGCGAAGAAGGGGGGAAATCAGCCAGGGTCCCTCCTGGAAGGTGCAGGTGAGAACATGAATGCCAAGTACCCTCACGATTTGCATACCATTGGCCAACACTCACTGTTTAGGCTCACACATGAAGAATGGAACTCCAGCAAATATGGAGGCCGTACCCCAGCAAGACTCAGTGCTTTCAGGAGAGCAAAAGGAGACAACTGGAAAAAGCAGAGGAGATTTACTAGAATGGCACCAGGGATGAGGGACTTCAGTTATGTGGAGAGGCTGGAGAAGCTGGGATTGTTCTCCTTAGAGCACAGAAGTTTAAGAGATGATTTGTTCAAAGATGATGTGTTCAAAATCATGAAGGGTTTCGATAGAGTAAATAAGGAGAAACTGTTTCCAGTGGCAGAAGGGTCGGTAACCAGAGGACACAGATTTAAGGTGATTGGCAAAAAAGAACAGAGGTGACATGAGGAAACATTGTTTTACGCAGCGAGTTGTTCTGATCTGGAATGCGCTGCCTGAAAAGGCGGTGGAAGCAGATTCAATAATAACTTTCAAAAGGGATTCGGGTAAATAGCTGAAGGGAAAATATTTACAGGGCTACGGGGAAAGAGCAGGGGGGGAGTGGGACTAATTGGACAGCTCTTTCAAAGAGCCGGCACAGGCACGATGGGCCGAATGGCCTCCTTCTGTGCCGTAAATGTCTATGATTCTATGCTGTACCATTCTATGATTCTAGAATTGGACAAATCCCTCTGCAGCATGGCAGCAGTTTGTTTTATCATGGGGTCTTCTGACCCAGGAGAGTGTGCTCTGTGTTGAAGTCTATCGATTGGAGGATTTCACGAATGGCCTCCTATATTGATTGGACACACTCGATCAGTTAGTGTGGTCAGTGTCCCCGATGGCCAATAATCGTCCGAAATGAATCCGCACCCACTCAATCTCCTGCTAAACTCTTAACCTGTCCGACTGGCAATTTAAGAAACTCCTCCGCTCTCAACGCCTGAGCTGATTAAAGCAGATTTCTGTGCGATACACCATTAGTTAAACACTGCCGTTCAGACAGGCTGAGGGGGTGATGAACGGCCAGCCAACACTACCTACTGCTCTTTCATCACCCACAAGCCTTTGAATTAATGGCGACCTGAGCATTCTGAAGATCACCATGGTCAGCTCCTTGGCAGGATCGCCATTGACCATATGAATGGATCGTGTGTCTCCAATCAGGGACAATAACAGGCTCTGGCAATTGGACCAAAGTGATCCGTTGCAACACTCTGACAGAGAATTAATCACTCTCTGTGCACTTCTAGCAGCAGGTGTGTCTGGGAACCATCATGATCCCAGCTGACCTGTCACTCCCCCAACCCAGCCCAAGATGGTAGTCACCAGTGGGCTGCTAAAAGAAGTGGCACTCTGCCTTGATTGAGCCCACCCTGGGCAAAAGTGCAGATACCTTGAGTTTCTCATGAGGGGCATGGTGAATTCGGGGTTACGGGGAGCGGGAAGGAAATTGGACATGAATTTAGATTTGAGGTTAGGATCAGATCAGCCATGATCTTATTGAATGGCGGAGCAGGCTCGAGGGGCCGATTGGCCTACTCCTGCTCCTATTTCTTATGTTCTTATGTATGTGAGCAGATGATACAAGTTCGACAGTGACGGTCAGGTCCCAATGCGGGTTAAGCTCGTGGCGTATAAAACTTGGGAAGGTACTGAAGGCGTGACCAGCACAATTCAAGACCTTGGAGAGATAAGGAAACCAGGATCATTCAACTCTGGAGCTGTTCAATAATTAGATAAAATTTACAGCTCAGAAACAGGCCATTCGGCCCAACAGCTCCGTGCCGGTGTTTATGCTCCACACGAGTCTCCTCCCACCCCTCTCCATCTCACCCTATCAGCATATCCTTCTATTCCTTTCTCTCTTGTCTACTTACCTAGCTTCCCCTTAAATGCATCTATCATGACCTCAGAGGCTTAGACGCCGCTCCACAATTCTTCAGATTTGCCTATTTAGAGCAATGGGCAGCAAAGCAGCCCCACTCGTCAACAATTCCACCGCAGGTTCACCAGTGTTTGCCGGGGATTACAAGCGATTGAATTGGAAATCAGTAAACACGTTACACAAGAGTAATCATTGTAAACAATTTTACAACACCAAGTTATAGTCCAACGATTTTATTTGAAATTTACAAGCTTTCGGAGGCTTCCTCCTTCCTCAGGTAAATGTCAGGAACTCCTCGAAGCCTATGCATTTATAAATCACAGAACAATACATGGTGATTACAGATAGTCTTTGCAACTGCCCGTTGCCAAGGCAATCACCGTGTTCAGACAGAGAGGTGTTACCTACAGAGCCCCCGTATATACAGTCAACTGGACAACCAGGAACACTACAGACGGTTACCCGCAGATCCGACCAAAGAACACACCCACCAGCTCAACAAACTGATCAAGACCTTCGATCCAGACCTTCAAAGCATCCTACGCACTCTCATCCCACGTACTCCCCGCGTGGGAGACTTCTACTGCCTCCAAAAGATACACAAAGCCAACACACCCGGACGTCCTATCGTATCAGGCAACGGAACCCTGTGTGAGAACCTCTCTGGATACATCGAGGGCATCCTGAAACCCATCGTACAGGGAACCCCCAGCTTCTGTCGCGACACTACAGACTTCCTACAAAAACTCAGTACCCACGGACCAGTTGAACCAGGAACACTTCTCACCACGATGGACGTCTCGGCACTCTACACCAGTATCCCCCACGATGACGGCATCGCTGCGACAGCATCAATACTCAACACCAACAACAGCCAATCTCCAGACGCCATCCTACAACTCATCCACTTCATCCTGGATCACAATGTCTTCACCTTCGATAACCAGTTCTTTACCCAAACACACGGAACAGCCATGGGGACCAAATTTGCACCCCAATACGCCAACATTTTCATGCACAAGTTCGAGCAGGACTTCTTCACTGCACAGGACCTCCAACCAACGCTATACACCAGATACATCGACGACATTTTCTTTCTATGGACCCACGGCGAAGAATCACTAAAGAGACTACAAGATAACATCAACAAGTTCCATCCCACCATCAAGCTCACCATGGACTACTCCTCAGAATCAGTTTCTTTCTTGGACACACAAATCTCCATCAAAGACGGGCACCTCAGCACCTCACTCTACCGCAAGCCCACGGACAACCTCACGATGCTCCACTTTTCCAGCTTCCACCCTAACCACGTCAAAGAGGCCATCCCCTATGGACAGGCCCTGCGAATACACAGGGTCTGCTCAGACGAGGAGGAACGCGATGGACACCTACAGACGCTGAAAGACGCCCTAGTAAGAACGGGATATGACGCTTGACTCATCAATCGACAGTTCTGACGGGCCACAGCGAAAAATCGCATAGACCTCCTCAGAAGACTAACACGGGACGCAACCAACAGAGTACCCTTCGTCGTCCAGTACTTCCCCGGAGCGGAGAAACTACGCCATGTTCTCCGCAGCCTTCAACATGTCATCGATGACGACGAGCACCTCGCTATGGCCATCCCCACACCTCCACTACTCGCCTTTAAACAGCCACCCAACCTCAAACAGACCATCGTTCGCAGCAAATTACCCAGCTTTCAGGAGAACAGCGTCCACGACACCACACAACCCTGCCACGGCAACCTCTGCAAGACATGCCAGATCATCGACACGGATACCACCATCACACGAGAGGACACCACCCACCAGGTGCATGGTTCATACTCCTGTGACTCGGCCAACGTTGTCTTCCTCATACGTTGCAGGAAAGGATGCCCCGGAGCATGGTACATTGGCGAGACCATGCAGACGCTGCGACAACGGATGAACGGACACCGCGCAACAGTCGCCAGACAGGAGGGTTCCCTCCCAGTCAGGGAACACTTCAGCAGTCAGGGACATTCAGCCACCGACCTTCGGGTAAGCGTACTCCAAGGCGGCCTTCGAGACACACGACAACGCAAAATCGTCGAGCAGAAATTGATAGCCAAGTTCCGCACCCATGAGGACAGCCTCAACCGGGATCTTGGGTTCATGTCACGCTACACGTTACCCCACCAGCGAACAAAAGCTATCTGTTTTTAATATAACGGGTCATTTGCTGGCTTTCTCTGCCTTCCGGATGTTTCTGCCTCTCTCTCTCTGTTTTTTTTTTCTGTTTGTTTTTTTTTTGTTGACTGTATATTCGGGGGCTCTGTTGGTAACACCTCTCTGTCTGAACACGGTGATTGCCTTGGCAACGGGCAGTTGCAAAGACTATCTGTAATCACCATGTATTGTTCTGTGATTTATAAATGCGTAGGCTTCGAGGAGTTCCTGACATTTACCTGAGGAAGGAGGAAGCCTCCGAAAGCTTGTAAATTTCAAATAAAATCGTTGGACTATAACTTGGTGTTGTAAAATTGTTTACAATTGTCAACCCCAGTCCATCAACGGCATCTCCACATCAAGAGTAATCATGGCAGCATTTAGACTGAGGTGATGAAAGTGGAACCTTAAAGTTTAAATGGGGGTTGCCAACTCTGGTTGGACCTATTCCTGGAGGTTTCATCGTATGACCTCCCGCCTCCAACTGCCCCGCGCCCCACTCTCCCACCATTGGTCGCCCGACATGTCCATCCTCTTGGAGCCCCGCCCCCCACGGCCAATCAGAAAGTGAACAGACTCTTCGTTACCCGATTGGATGATTCTTGTCTGTCAGCCGAACAGCCTTTTCTCCCCATTCCCGATATCTTTACAACTAATCAACAAAAGTGTTCAAAGAAAATGGAAAACAAAGAAATATACAATATCTCCGGGGTGTTTTGCTCGCAGCAGTGTCCTGGAGATTAACCTACAAATCATGGAGACCCCAGGTCAATTCTGGAAGATTGGTGACCCCTAGGTTTAAAATGTAGGACCCTCCACTACATTTCAATCACATCATCTCAAGCCACAAGTGACAAAGACTAAATCTTCAGCATGATGCAGGGGAATATCAAAGCCCTCGCTCTACACCGCTTCAGACTACAGGCCACAGGCTGTATCCATTTTTCTAGAATGGTTCACGGGCCTGGAAGACACGAAATGCCTGACGTACATGACAAAAACAGACTAGGCCGAGGCCCTGGGGCTGAGGTGATTTATTCTCGATGTTCTTGGTTAAATGAGTCACAGTATGCCTGACAGGATATTATCAGTCATGGACAATTGGCCGTGTCAAAGGATGTGTTCACATTGTGCAGCACCTCATTATTCTCCTAACATTGGTAGGAGTCTCTCAGAGAGTCTGAGTGATGGAACGGCTGAACGATTCCCCGCTCCTCAACCCCACCGCACTCAAATTTTGGTGGATTTTTTTTTCTTTCCCCTGTTTTTTTTTTAAGACTCCTCAATTTGCTCACAATTGCACAAACAAAACGTAGGCGAAGATGACCCCAGCTCTCACACCGCTACAAACTAACTCCTACTAGGTGTGTGATGTTGGCCTACGAGCCCGGGCCTTTGGTTTTCCCACACTCCCTCCACCGTCTAGAAGGACCACCTCCACAGAAGACTCATTTGGGGTTGACAACTCATCGTGTTAAACAAAAAGCACAGTGAGGAGGGGGAGGAAGAGGAAATGTATGTTCTTCTCCCAGTACAGAAGAACATAAGAAATAGGAGCAAAAGTAGGCCATTCGGCTCTGCCATTTAATCAGATCATGGCTGATCTTCAACCTCAACTCCACTTTCCCGCCCTATCCCCACATCCTTTGATTCCCTTAGAGTCCAAAAATCTATTGATCTCAGTCTTGAATATACTCAATGACTGAGCACCCACAGCCCACTGGGGTAGAGAATTCCAAAGACTCATAACCCTCTGAGTGAAGAAATTCCTTCTCATCTCAGTCTTAAATGGCCGACCCCTTATCCTGAGACTACGACCCCTAGTTCTAGACTCTCCAGCCAGGGGAAACAACTTCTCAGCATCTACCCTGTCAAGCCCCCCTCAGAATCTTTTATGTTTCAACAATCCCCTCACCCCTCACCCCAGAGAGGGTGCGGCCCAGACTGTTGGTGATAATCAATGCTACCAGTAACCTCTCAAGAGCTGGGTACTCGATGACAAGTAGCTCACCTCCTGACCACTCAAAGCCTCAGGAGTGTGATGGACACTCACCATTCCCCTCGATGGGAGCAGCCGCAACAACACTCAAGAAGTTCAACACCATCCAGGACAAAGCAGTTCACTTGATCAGCGTCCCTGCCATTGACCTCAACATTCACTCCCTCCATCACCGGTACATCGTGCCTCTTGTGTGTATGATCTACAGGATGCATAGCAAGGTCACTTCAACAGCACCTCCCCCCTGTGACCCCCACTGCCACAAAAGGACAACAGCAGGAATGTCATGGGAACACCACCTGCACGTTCCCCTCCAAGTCACACACCATCCCGACTTGGAAATATATCACCGTTCCTTCATTGTCGCTGGGTCAAAATCCTGGAACTCCCTTCCTAACAGCACTGTGGGAGAACCTTCACCACACGGACTGCAGCGGTTCAAGAAGGCGGCTCACCACCACCTTCTCAAGGGCAATTAGGGATGGGCAATAAATGCCGGCCTCGCCAGCGACACCCACATCCTGAGAAACAAATTTTTAAAAACTTATATGGAAAATCAGACAGTGTGTTGGTAACATCGAGAATTTTACACCCAATATTTCACACACTGCATCTACTGGATGACTGAATGTTCTGTGTAGCTGTGGGGAGTGACTCTCCATTAAGAGGAATGGCACCAGGAGACAGGATTGCTATTTCCCAAAGTCACTCTGGCCCAGCATATTCCACTCGTCCAGCTATTGGCATGTTCCCACTCCCCTGGTATTCCCATTCCAATAGATTCTAAGTATTCCCATTCCCATAGATTCTTAAGTATTCCCATTCCCATAGGTTCTATGTATTCCCATTCCCCTCAATTCTAAGTATTCCCATTCTCATAGGTTCTAAGTATTCCCATTCCCCTCAATTCTAAGTATTGCCATTCCCATAGATTCTTAAGTATTCCCATTCCCATAGGTTCTATGTATTCCCATTCCCCTCAATTCTAAGTATTCCCATTCTCATAGATTCTAAGTATTCCCATTCCCCTCAATTCTAAGTATTCCCACTCTCATAGATTCTAAGTATTCCCATTCCCCTCAATTCTAAGTATTCCCATTCTCATAGATTCTAAGTATTCCCATTCCCCTAGATTCTAAGTATTCCCATTCCCCTAGATTCTAAGTATTCCCATTCCCCTAGATTCTAAGTATTCCCATTCCCATAGATTCTAAGTATTCCCATTCCCCTAGATTCTAAGTATTCCCATTCCCCTCAATTCTAAGTATTCCTATTCCCATAGATTCTAAGTATTCCCATTCCCCTAGATTCTAAGTATTCCCATTCCCCTAGATTCTAAGTATTCCCATTCCCATAGATTCTAAGTATTCCCATTCCCCTAGATTCTAAGTATTCCCATTCCCATAGATTCTAAGTATTCCCATTCCCCTAGATTCTAAGTATTCCCATTCCCCTAGATTCTAAGTATTCCCATTCCCCTAGATTCTAAGTATTCCCACTCCCATAGATTCTAAGTATTCCCATTCCCATAGGTTCTAAGTATTCCCACTCACATAGATTCTAAGTATTCCCATTCCCCTAGATTCTAAGTATTCCCATTCCCATAGATTCTAAGTATTCCCATTCCCCTAGATTCTAAGTATTCCCATTCCCCTCAATTCTAAGTATTCCCATTCCCATAGATTCTAAGTATTCCCATTCCCCTAGATTCTAAGTATTCCCATTCCCCTAGATTCTAAGTATTCCCATTCCCATAGATTCTAAGTATTCCCATTCCCCTAGATTCTAAGTATTCCCATTCCCCTAGATTCTAAGTATTCCCATTCCCATATATTCTAAGTATTCCCATTCCCCTAGATTCTAAGTATTCCCACTCCCATAGATTCTAAGTATTCCCATTCCCATAGGTTCTAAGTATTCCCACTCACATAGATTCTAAGTATTCCCATTCCCATAGGTTCTAAGTATTCCCATTCCCCTAGATTCTAAGTATTCCCATTCCCATAGATTCTAAGTATTCCCATTCCCATAGGTTCTAAGTATTCCCACTCACATAGATTCTAAGTATTCCCATTCCCATAGATTCTAAGTATTCCCACTCCATTGTTGTTGACAGGCGCTGGGACTGATTTTTATGCCCCACCCAGCCCAAGGGCACTGAGGCCTATTGAACGACCTCTGCCCCTTGCCCCCTGGCTGAGAGCAGCTGACTGAGCATAGACGAGAAGATGAACTTGTGACCTCCCTGCTTCTGTATTGTTCGCGAGCAGCAACAACAACAACTTGCATTGATATAGCGCCTTTAACGTCCCAAGGCGCTTCACAGGAGCGATTATCAGACAAAAATTTGATGCCGAGTCAGATCAGGAGATGTTTGGACAGGTGACTAAAAGCTTGGTTAAAGAGGTAGGTTTTAAGGAGCTTCTTAAAGGAGGAGAGAGAGGGGGAGAGGTTCAGGGAGGGAATTCCAGAGCTTAGGGCCCAGGCGGCTGAAGGCACGGCCGCCAATGGTGGAGCGATTAAAATCGGGGATGTGCAAGAGGCCAGAATTGGAGGAGCGCGGAGATCTCGGAGGGTTGTAGGAGTTTAGGATGGGCTAGGACAGCAGTACCTCTGCCATAAACGAGCCGAGCCTCAGGCACTTTTCTCCTTTAAAATGCTTTCCACACTCTGTAACAGTCCCCTCACTGTTTTACCATACTGTGATCCAGGGCCTTAGTGCCCGTTAAATTAATTTCTCATGCCCGTTAAGCTGAGGGTTTCTTCTCATGAATGCTCAGGCAGGGGGGGTGGGGAGGTGATGCTGCTCTCTCAATGTTGAGACTGTTTGTTGTCTAATGGCCTTGGACAGCTGCACCATCTGTGGCACATCCTCACAGCCCACATAACACAGGACTTTCATCTCCTCGGCTGCTTCCATCTGTTGGGGGCTTCAGCAGTGGGGAGAGAGAGAGAGAGGAGGAGAGGGAGAGAGAGGGGGGGAGACAGGGGTGGGGGGAGAGCGAGAGAGAGAGCTGTCCATTATCCAAAACCAGTTCAAAGCCGGCTGCAAATAGCCTGGAAAGAATTCTCCAAACCACAGAATCCCTTCACTTTAAACCCATGGAAATAAAGAAACACATATCGCTACCTTCAATGACATGAAACGCATTCCCTCAATGCAGCTTAACCCTCAAAGTTCCTCCCTTCCCGAAAGGCACATTGGCTCATTGCTGTTCGTGGGAGCTTGCTGTGCACAAATTGGCTGCTGCATTTATGACATTAACGACAATGACTACACTTCAAATAACGTACATCATTGGCTGTAAAGCACTTTGGGACGTCCTGAGGTCGTGAAAGGCGCTATATAAATGAAAGCTCCATAGGCACCAGAAGCCCTCCAGTATCCATCCCCAGCTATTTGACTGCAGCAGGCACCACAGCGATACCCCAATGCCCATGAGCCTGCACCTTCCAATTGGACTGAATGAAGATTACAGGATGATTTTGATAGAGGTGTTTAAAATTATGAAGGGATGGGACAGAGTAGATAGAAGGAGACGGTGTCCTGTCGTTGAGGGGTCCAGAATGAAGGACCGTAGATATAAGACTAAAGGCAAGAGATTTAGAGAGAGCAGGAGAAACTTTATTACACAAAGGATTGTGAGACTGCGGAATGCAGCAGCGGAGTTAGTGATTGAAGCAGAGACCAGGTGAATATTTAACGATAGATTTGACAGGTGGTTGAAGGAAAGAGGGATAAAGGGATGTGGGAACTGGGCGGGTACGTGGGATTAGGATGCTGCTCGTGTGAAGGATAAAGACCAGCAAGGACAGGTTGGGCCGAATGGTCTCTTTCCATGTTGTGATTTCTAGATAGGGGCCCGGAAGCTGACCCTTCCCCGCCCCCTCCCTAACCCAAAGACGCTGAAGTAAATTACACGCCTCCATCATTACCCTGTCTAGAGATCAGCGAACTCAGCGCAGGCCAGGGATCGGAACACAGGAAGATAGAAACAGGAGTGGGCCATTTGGCCCCTCGAACTTGTTCCGCCATGAGATCTCCCTGGTTTGCATGGCTGACCACCACACCCATGGTGTATTTACACACAGAGCCAAGGAAGGGTGATGGGGGGGGGGGTGGGGGGAAGGATGGGGAGGGGGGGAGGAGGGAGGGGGAAGGTGGAGAGGTGGGTGAGAGGGAGAAGGTGGGGGGGAGGGAGGAGGAGGAGGAAGGATGGGGAGGGGGAGAGGGAGAGAGGGGGAAGGGTGGGGAGGGGGATGGAGGAATGAAGGTGAGGATGAGGGAGGGAGGGGGAAGGGTGGGGAGTGGGAGGGAAAGGGAAGGGTGGGGAATTGGATGGGGGGATGGGGGGACGGGTGGGGAAGGGGGAGGGGGAAGGGTGGGGAGGGAGATGGGGAGGATGGGGAGGGAGAAGGGAGGAGGAAGGGTGAAGGGTGGGGAGGGGGGATGGAAAGGTAAGGGTGGGGAGAGGGAAGGATGGGGAGGGGGGGTTGGAGGAAGAAAGGTGAGGATGAAGGAGGGAAGGGGAGGTGGGAAGGGGAGGTGGGAAGGGTGGGGATGGGGAGGGAGGGGGAAGAATGAAGGGTGGGGAAGGGGGATGGGGGGGAGGTAACTCAACAGAACAGGCAGTAACCATCGCTGATGTCACTGTAGTATCCTGTGGGGACCCTACGATGTGAATTGTTGCATTGCCCAGGCTGGGTAGACTTCATCGCAGCCAAATGGAAAGGGTCAGGTTGAACTCGTGCATCCCCCCAGTGTCCAACCCAACCAGAGAGATGAGGAGCATCCTCGATCCACACTCCAACAACACCTGGGTGAGGTACCAGAGGGTTTGCGTTAGTTTCAGATCAGAACATCTGGCTGTGATGCCCCGAGAGTCAAACAGTCAGTTGATTTCCAGAGGGATAGAATTGAAAAGCAGAAAAGTTATGTTAAACCCGTATGGAACCTTGGTTAGACCACACTTGGAGCACTGTGAACAATTCTGATCTCCATACTGTAAAAAGAATGTAAAGGCACTGGAGAAGGTGCCAAACAGATTTACTGGGATGATACCAGAACGGAGAGGTTATAACTAACAGGAAATATTGAACATGGTGCACACGGCTGCTCCCGGTGCCCGGGCGTCACTCATATCCAACAGGTTCTCAAAAGGAGATCTGAAAAGTTAAGATAGTGAAGTACTCAGAGACCGCCTGGAACAACCACCAGTCGTTCCCGACCCCCCCTCAACCCGATTTCCCCCCCCATCCGCCCCCAACCCCCCAACCTGATCTCCCCCCCCTCCCCCGGCTTGCACAAAACAGTCGTTCAATCATGTACGGCAATGGGTGGCATCGAGTTTTGGTGTTCACGATGGAGCATACAAAAGGGCGTTTTCACAAAAGGGACTCGAGAATGGACCAGGTGGGGCAGTGGTGATGACAATTATAATATTTAATGTGCATGTAAGAAAAAATAAATATAAATGAAAACCATGACATTTAGTCAGACATCCTTGTGCGTACCTTTGGTGATTACAAAACCTTAGCATTCCTCTTCCGACTATTTCTAAGTGATGCATTCCCTGTAGCTTCAGCAGAGATAGTGGCAGGTTGCTCAGGTCCCTGCCCTGACTGCTGAGATGCTCTCGGCCTAAACCCTCTGGGTTTTGGAGCCCGTGAGGGCCCCTCCAAAGACTGTTCCACCTGCACCTGGTCAGGGGAAGACTCAGCCATCGTGAGAGGAAGCAGCATTGCGGGGACTGGTTGAGGGGGGTGGGAGGGGGGAAGGGGTGAGACGTGGGAGCGCTTTGAGTGGCGTCCCCACTTTCATGTCCCCTTTCGCCATCGTCCCTCTCCTGGGCCAGAGCCACATCACTCTGACCGCTCTGCTGGACAACAGCTTGGAGCAGATCTGTGACGCATTCTAAGGCCACGGTTAAAGTATCTGTCAGCCTGTTTAAGGCGGCAGACATTTTGGCATCCAGAGTCCGCAGGCCCATTGTCATGGCCTGAAGACTCATCTGTGAGCCGTGCTGGAAGCTCAAAGGAGGTTGCCATTCTCTCCATTGTAGACATTCTCACATTTACCTGCGCCACCATTCCACTAAACTGAGCATCCATGAGGCGCTGTGGGCCATCAGCAGCAGCAGAATTGTATTCCAGCACAATCTGTAACCTCATGGCCCGGCATATTCCTCACTCTACAATTACCAACAAGCCAGGGGATCAACCCTGGTTCAATGAGGAGTGTAGAAGAGCATGCCAGGAGCAGCACCAGGTGTACCTAAAAATGAGGTGCTAACCTGGTGAAGCTACAATTCAGGACTAAATGCATGCTAAACAGCGGAAGCAAAATGCTATAGACAGAGCTAAGCGATTCCACAACCAATGGATCAGATCAAAGCTCTGCAGTCCTGCCACATCCAGTCGTGAATGGTGGTGGACAATTAAACTACTAACGGGAGGAGAAGGCTCTGCAAACATCCCCATCCTCAATGATGGCGGAGTCCAGCACGGAATGTTGGCTTTTATTGCTAGGGGGATAGAATATAAAAACAAGGAGGTATTGCTGCAGTTATATAAGGTATTGGTGAGACCGCACCTGGAATACTGCATACAGTTTTGGTCTCCATACTTAAGAAAAGACATACTTGCTCTCGAGGCAGTACAAAGAAGGTTCACTCGGTTAATCCCGGGGATGAGGGGGCGGACATATGAGGAGAGGTTGAGTAGATTGGGACTCTACTCATTGGAGTTCAGAAGAATGAGAGGCGATCTTATTGAAACATATAAGATTGTGAAGGGTCTTGATCGGGTGGATGCAGTAAGGATGTTCCCAAAGATGGGTGAAACTAGAACTAGGAGGCATAATCTGAGAATAAGGGGCTGCTCTTTCAAAACTGAGATGAGGAGAAACTTCTTCACTCAGAGGGTGGTAGGTCTGTGGAATTTGCTGCCCCAGGAAGCTGTGGAAGCTACATCATTAGATAAATTTAAAACAGAAATAGACAGTTTCCTAGAAGTAAAGGGAATTAGGGGTTATGGGGAGCGGGCAGGAAATTGGACATGAAGCTGAGTTCGGATCGGTCAATGCCCTGTGGGTGGCGGAGAGGGCCCAGGGGCTATGTGGCCGGGTCCTGCTCCGACTTCTTGTGTTCTTTAGATTTGTGGTTGGGATCAGATCAGCCATGATCTTATTGAATGGCGGAGCAGGCTCGAGGGGCCGATTGGCCTACTCCTGCTCCAATTTCTTATGTTCTTATGTTCTAAAAGACAAGGCTGAAGCGTTTGCAACCATCTTCAGCCAGAAGTGCCGAGTGGATGATCCATCTCAGCCTCCTCCCGATATCCCCACCATCACGGAAACCAGTCTTCAGCCAATTCGATTCACTCCACGTGATATCAAGAAACGGCTGAGCGCACTGGATGCAGCAAAGGCTATGGGCCCCGACAACATCCCGGCTGTAGTGCTGAAGACTTGTGCTCCAGAACTAACTGCGCCTCTCACCAAGCTGTCCCAGTACAGCTACAACACTGGCATCTACCCGACAATGTGGAAAATTGCCCAGGTATGTCCTGTTCACAAGAAGCAGGACAAATCCAATCCGGCCAATTACCGCCCCATCAGTCTACTCCCAATCATCAGCAAAGTGATGGAAGGTGTCGTCGACAGTGCTATCAAGCGGCACTTACTCACCAATAACCTGCTCACCGATGCTCAGTTTGGGTTCCGCCAGGACCACTCAGCTCCAGACCTCATTACAGCCTTGGTCCAAACATGGACAAAAGAGCTGAATTCCAGAAGTGAGTTGAGAGTGACTGCCCTTGACATCAAGGCAACATTTGACCGAGTGTGGCACCAAGGAGCCCGAGTAAAATTGAAGTCAATGGGAATCAGGGGGAAAACTCTCCAGTGGCTGGAGTCATACCCAGCACAAAGGAAGATGGTAGTGGTTGTTGGAGGCCAATCATCTCAGCCCCAGGACATTGCTGCAGGAGTTCCTCAGGGCAGTGTCCTTGGCCCAACCATCTTCAGCTGCTTCATCAATGACCTTCCCTCCATCATAAGGTCAGAAATGGGGATGTTCGCTGATGATTGCACAGTGTTCAGGTCCATTCGCAACCCCTCAAATAATGAAGCAGTCCGAGCCTGCTTGCAGCAAGACCTGGACAACATCCAGGCTTGGGTTGATAAGTGGCAAGTAACATTCGTGCCAGACAAGTGCCAGGCAATGACCATCTCCAACAAAAGAGAGTCTAACCACCTCCCCATGACATTCAATGGCATTACCATCGCCGAATCCCCCACCTTCAACATCCTGGGGGTCACCACTTAATTGGACCAGCCATATAAATACTGTGGCTACAAGAGCAGGTCAGAGGCTGGGTATTCTGCGGCGAGTGGCTCACCTCCTGACTCCACAAAGCCTTTCCACCATCTACAATGCACAAGTCAGGAGTGTGATGGAATACTCTCCACTTGCCTGGATGAGTGCAGCTCCAACAACACTCAAGAAGCTCGACACCATCCAGGACAAAGCAGCCCGCTTGATTGGCACCCCATCCACCACCTTAAACATTCACTCCCTTCACCACCGGCGCACTGTGGCTGCAGTGTGTACCATCCACAGGATGCACTGCAGCAACTCGCCAAGGCTTCTTCAACAGCACCTCCCAAACCCACGACCTCTACCACCTAGAAGGACAAGGGCAGCGGGCACATGGGAACAACACCACCTGCACGTTCCCCTCCGAGTCACACACCATTCCAACTTGGAAATATATCACCGTTCCTTCATCGTCGCTGGGTCAAAATCCTGGAACTCCCTTCCTAACAGCACTGTGGGAGAACCGTCACCACACGGACTGCAGCGGTTCAAGAAGGCGGCTCACCACCACCTTCTCAAGGGCAATTAGGGATGGGCAATAAATGCCGGCCTTGCCAGTGATGCCCACATCCCATGAACAAATAAAAAAAACTAGAGATGGACTCCTCCATCCTCTCCACTATGGTGGAGATTGTGCGTGCCACATCTTCCAGTACCTCGCAGCTGTACCTCGATCATTCTCATTCTCATCGATGGCCCCCGGGGTTCAACATCTGTATCCAGCTGAGCAGAGCTTGGAGAGGTGTGCGTCCACCGACACGGACTCTCCACAGCTGTCCCTGCCATCGGTGCGTGCTCGTGCTCACTTGTGACTGGTGACTCACCAAGTGTCAACCCAACTATCTGCCTAACAGACCCACCGAGGTGTGAGTATCTGTGCTGGTGCATGGCTGGATAGGTACTATAACCCTCTCCTGGTCATGGCTTCAAGTCCCACTCCAGAGATTTGAGCACATAATCCAGGCCGACACTCCCAGTGCATTACTGAGGGAGTGCTGCATTGTCAGAGGTGCCACCTTATGATGAGACGTTAAACCGAGGCCCCCATCTGCCCTCTCAGGTAGACGTAAAAGATCCCACGGCCACTATTATGAAGAAAATCAAGTGAGTTCTCCCTGGTGAGCCTGACATCTGTAGTGGGTAAGTTGTTAGAGGGTATTCTGAGGGACAGAATCTACAGGCATTTGGAGAGGCAGGGACTAATTAGGAACAGTCAGCATGGTTTTGTGAGAGGAAAATCATGTCTCACGAATTTGATTGAGTTTTTTGAAGGGGTAACCAAGAAGATAGATGAGGGCTGTGCAGTCGACGTGGTCTACATGGACTTCAGCAAAGCCTTTGACAAGGTACCGCATGGTAGGTTGTTACATAAGGTTAAATCTCATGGGATCCAAGGTGAGGTAGCCAATTGGATACAAAATTGGCTTGACGACAGAAGACAGAGGGTGGTTGTCGAGGGTTGTTTTTCAAACTGGATGCCTGTGTCCAGCGGTGTGCCTCAGGGATCGGTGCTGGGTCCGCTGTTATTTGTTATTTATATTAATGATTTGGATGAGAATTTAGGAGGCATGGTTAGTAAGTTTGCAGATGACACCAAGATTGGTGGCATTGTGGACAGTGAAGAAGGTTATCTAGGATTGCAACGGGATCTTGATAAATTGGGCCAGTGGGCCGATGAATGGCAGATGGAGTTTAATTTAGATAAATGTGAGGTGATGCATTTTGGTAGATCGAATCGGGCCAGGACCTACTCCGTTAATGGTAGGGCGTTGGGGAGAGTTATAGAACAAAGAGATCTAGGAGTACAGATTCATAGCTCCTTGAAAGTGGAGTCACAGGTGGATAGGGTGGTGAAGAAGGCATTCAGCATGCTTGGTTTCATTGGTCAGAACATTGAATGCAGGAGTTGGGATGTCTTGTTGAAGTTGTACAGGGCATTGGTGAGGCCACACTTGGAGTACTGTGTACAGTTCTGGTCACCCTATTATAGAAAGGATATTATTAAACTAGAAAGAGTGCAGAAAAGATTTACTAGGATGCTACCGGGACTTGATGGTTTGACTTACAGGGAGAGGTTAGACAGACTGGGACTTTATTCCCTGGAGAGTAGGAGGTTAAGGGGTGATCTTATAGAAGTCTATAAAATAATGAGGGGCATAGATAAGGTCGATAGTCAAAATCTTTTCCCAAAGGTAGGGGAGTCTATAACGAGGGGGCACAGATTTAAGGTGAGAGGGGAGAGATACAAAAGGATCCAGAGGGGCAATTTTTTCACTCAAAGGGTGGTGAGTGTCTGGAACGAGCTGCCAGAGGCAGTAGTAGAGGCGGGTACAATTTTGTCTTTTAAAAAGCATTTGGACAGTTACATGGGGAAGATGGGTATCGAGGGATATGGGCCAAGTGCAGGCAATTGGGACTAGCTTAGTGGTATAAACTGGGCGACATGGACATGTTGGGCCGAAGGGCCTGTTTCCATGTTGTAACTTCTATGATTCTATGATTCTATGATTCTATGGTGTCCTGGCCAATATTTATCCCACATCACTAAAACAGATGATCTGGTCATTATCACATCGCTGTTTCTGGGATCTTGCTGTGCGCAAATTGGCTGCTGCATTTCCTATGTTACAACAGTGACTACATTTCAAAAGTACTTCATTGGCTGTAAAGTGCTTTGGGATGTCCTGAGGTTGTGAAAGGCGCTATAGAAATACAAGTTCTTTCTTCCTTTTCTTTTTCCTTGTCTACACTTGCTTTGTCCTTACTACTCCTAGATGCTAAACCCACAGCCCTGGTTCCTCCAAACCAGATCTTCGATAATGTCTGTCCACTAGATCCACAGGGGTTCACAACACAGAAGGAGGCCATTTTGCCAGTTGTGCCCTCTGCCGGCTCCATGCCGGGACAATCCAACACTATTCCCACTGCCCACCCACCCACCCCACACGCCCCGTCCCGTCCTCTCCACATCGCCCTGTAACTTCCTCGGTTTCAAATATTTATCCGATTTTCCCTTAAATGGTGCAATGGTCTCAGACTCAACCACTCCCTCCGGCAAAACGTTCTTTGCTCCAGCAACCCGCTGTGTAAAATAAAACATCTCTCCTACCCTCTCTCCTTCACGATTTTAAATTGATGTAAGTTGTCCGTTTAAAATCCATGTATTCCTGATTCAATGATGGAATCTCTCTCCAGCCCCCTCACTCAACCCTCACGTGAATCATAGAACGGTACAGCACAGGAGGCCATTCAGCCCATCATGCCTGTCTCGACTCTTCGAAAGAGCTATCCAATTAGTCCCACTTCCCTGATCTTTCCCCAGAGTCCTTTAAATTTTTCCTTTTCAAGTATTTATCCAATTCCCTTTTGAAAGTTATTATTGAATCTGCTTCCTCCGCCCTTTCAGGCAGCGCATTCCTGATCACAACAACAGATCTATTAATATCACTCTGACCCTTTAATCCCTTTCCTCGACAGTTATTGATCCAGTCCCTTTTTAAAGATGTCAGTTGACACACAATCATCTGCTTCGACTGATATTCCTCATGGAGCAAAAGGCTTCCAAATCTCAATCTGACATTACAATCCACATCATTCAACAATGACCTGCGTTTATATAGCGCCTTTAACATAGTGAAGTGTCCCAAGGCGCTTCACAGGAGCGTAGTCAGATATAAATTGATACCAGGACAAAGAAAGAGATATTAGGACAGGTGACCAAACGCTTGGTCAAAGAAGTAGATTTTATGGAGCGTCTTAAAGGAGGAGAGAGAGAGAGGTAGAGAGACGGAGAGGTTTAGGGAGGGAATTCCAGAGCTTAGGGCCGAGGCAGCTGAAGGCACGGCCGCCAATGGTGGAGCGATTAAAATCGGGGATGCTCAAAAGACCAAAGTCGGAGGAACGCAGAGATCTCGGAGGGTTGTACAGCTGGAAGAGTTTACAGCGATAGGGAGGGGTGAGGCCTTGGGGGGATTTTGACATGAGGATGAGAATTTTAAAATTGAGGCGTTGCTGGACCGGGACCGGGAGCCAATGCCGGTCAGCGAGCACAAGGGGTGATGGGTGAATGGGACTTGATGCGAGTTAAGATACGGGCAGCGGAGTTTTGGATGAGTGGAAATTTATGGAGGAGCAAGTTGGGAGGCCAATCAGGAGAGCATCGTAATAGTTGAGTCAGGAGGCAACAAAGGCATGGATGAGGGTTTCAGCAGCAGATGAGCTGAGGCAGGGACGGAGACGGGCGATGTTACAGAGGTGGAAGTAGGCGGTCTTTGTGATGAAGAAGACATGGGATCGGAAGCTCATCTCAGGGTCAACTAGAAGGCCAAGGTTGTGAACGGTCTGGTTCAGCCTCAGACAGTGGCCAGGGAGAGGGATGGAGTCAGTGGCTGGGGAACAGAGTTTATGTCTCCGTTTACGGCTACATTCGACGACAGATAAGAGATTAGAAATAAGATGTTAGAAGGTCATGGGTTCAAGTCCCACTCCAGAGACTTAAGCACAAAAATCTGGACCGGCAGTACCGAGGGAGTGCTGCACTGTCAGAGGTGCCGTCTTTTAGATGAGACGTTAAATCGAGGCCCCGTCTGCCCTCTCAGGTGGACGTAAAATACCCCATGGCCACTATTTCGAAGAAGAGCAGGAGAGTTCTCCCCGGCGTCCTGGCCAATATTTATCCCTCAATTAACATCACTAAAAAACAGATTATCTGGTCATTATCTCGTTGCTGTTTGTGGGATCTTGCTGTGCGCAAATTGGCTGCTGCGTTTTTCTACATTACAACAGTGACTACACTTCAAAAATACTTCATCGGCTGTGAAGCACTGTGGGACGTCCTGAGGTTGTGAAAGGCGCTGTAGAAATGCAAGTTCTTTCTTTCTTTAGAACATTTAGTGTTACATTCTTTTAATGATTCTCAAAGGATGGATAAGCCGCAGTCCTGTCAGACACACCAGGTGCATGGTCTATGAATCATGCTGCGTGTCCCACAGCAAAGACCATCTCACTCTCACTCCAGGAACAAAAAGGGATTCTGTCTCGCCCACCTGCATCAGAAACACTTGCTGCCTCCAATACTCACCCTCAGAGCTGTAACCTTGTTACGTAAATCCTTCACACTGCAATGCTGGACGGCTGTCTGAGTATCTATTGTGTCCCAGAACCATGCAGCAGGTCTTGCTGTCCTGGACTAGCTGACAACCGTGTTTCCCCTGCCTCAACTCATCTGCCATTGAAACCCTCACTGGCAAAAAATCTGATGGGTATTTAGCAAGGGAACTGATTGAAGGGTCTGAGAGATAGGGGAGCTGTGTGATACTCGCAGGAATTTGGGATTAGCCAGATGGACTTTCATCATTTTTTTCTAGTCTCACATATTCCCAAGTATCAGCTGTAATGGGGCTTCATAAATTCAGGCCTACTTGTACGAAGTTTCTGTGTGGCATCACAATAACGAGTCCAGTTGCCAAACTCTCTATCCTATAGATTGTTAACCAGCTCTGTATCCTATGGGTTCTTGGCGGGCTTTGCTTTGTATGGATTCCTGATGGGTTCGCTGTCCCGTAGATTCTGACTGACACTGTATCCTACTGAATCTAGACTGGCTTTTCATCTTATGGATTCTCAGCTCACTCTGTATCCTATAGATTCAGGACTGGCTATGCATCCTATGGATTTCTTACTGGTGGTGCATCCTATAGACCCCTGGGTGGCTGTACACCCTATAGATCCCTGGTCAGCGACATATCCCATAGACCCCTGGTTGGCTGCATATCCTATAGACTCCCGGTTGGCTGTGTATCCTATAGATGCCTGGTTAACTGTGTATCCTATAGACCCCTGGTTAACTGTGTATCCTATAGATGCCTGGTTAACTGTGTATCCTATAGACCCCTGGTTAACTGTGTATCCTATAAACCCCTGGTTAACTGTGTATCCTATAGACCCCTGGTTAACTGTGTATCCTATAGACCCCTGGTTAACTGTGTATCCTATAGACCCCCTGGTCGGCTACATAGCCCATAGATCCCTGGTTGGCTGTGTATCGAAGAGACCCCTGGATGGCTATGTAGACCGGGTATGGTAGCATAGTGGTTATGTTACTGGACTAATAATACAGAGTCATGAGTTCAAATCCCGCCATGGCAGCTGGGGAATTTAAATTCAATTAATGAAATAAAATCTGGAATTAAAAAAACTAGTATCAGTAATGATGGCCATGAAACTACCGGATTGTCATAAAAACCCATCTGGATCATTAATGTCCTTGAGGGAAGGAAACCTGCCGTCCTTTCCCGGTCTGGCCTATATTTGACTCCAGACCCACAGCAATGTGGTTGATTCCTAATTGCCCTGTGAAATGGCCCAGCAAGCCACTCAGTTGTGCAATCTCACTTAAAAAAAAGTCATAATAAGAATAAAGCCGATCGGACCATTAGTCACCAGACACGACAACAGCAAACCAAGCCCAGTCGACCCTGCAAAGTCCTCCTCACCAACATCTGGGACTTGTGCCAAAATTGGGAGAGCTGTCCCACAGATGAGTCAAGCAACAGCCTGACATAATCATACCTTTCAGCCAACATCCCAGACTCTTCCATCACCATCCCTGGGTATGTCCTGTCCCACCAGCAAGACAGACCCACTAGAGATGGCGGTACAGTGATATACAGTCAGGAGGGAGTGGCCCTGGGAGTCCTCAATATTGACTCCGGACCCCATGAAATCAGGTCAAAAATGGGCATGGAGATCTCCTACTGATTACCATCTACTGCACTCCTTCAGCTGATGAATCAGTCCTCCTCCATGTTGAGAAGTACTGAGGGCAGCAAGGGCACAGAATGGACACTGGGTGGGGGACTTCAATGTCCATCACCAAGAGGGCTCGGTAGCATCACAACTGATCGAGCTGGCCGAATCCGAGGAACATAGGAACAGGAGTAGGCCATTCAGCCCCTCGTGCCTGCTCTGCCATTTCATAAGATCATGGCTGATCTGTGATCTAACTCCATAAACTGCCTTTGGCCCATATCCCTTAATACCGTTGATTGCCAAAAAGCTATCCATCTCAGATTTGAATTTAGCAATTGAGCTAGTATCAATTGCCGTTTGTGGAAGAGAGTTCCAAACTTCTACCACCCTTGTGTGTAGAAATGTTTTCTAATCTCGCTCCTGAAAGGTCTGGCTCTAATTTTTAGACTGTGCCCCCTACTCCTAGAATCCCCAACCAGCGGAAATAGTTTCTCTCTATCCACATGGCACATGGGAACACCACTTGCGCGTTCCCCTCCAAGTCAAACACCATCCCGACTTGGAAATATATCGCCGTTCCTTCATCATCGCTGGGTCAAAATCCTGGAACTCCCTTCCTAACAGCACTGTGGGAGAAACTTCACCACACGGACTGCAGCGGTTCAAGAAGGCAGCTCACCACCACCTTCTCAAGGGCATTTAGGGATGGGCAATAAATGCCGGCCTCGCCAGCGACGCCCACATCCCATGAACGAATAAAAAAAAACCCTACCCGTTTCCCTTAATATCTTATAAACTTCGATCAGATCACCCTTAACCTTCAAAACTCCAGAGAATACAACCCCAATTTGTGTAATCTCTCCTCGTAACTTAACCCTTGAAGTCCAGGTATCATTCTAGTAAACCTACGCTGCACTCCCTCCAAAGCCAATATGTCCTTCCGAAGGTGCGGTGCCCAGAACTGCTCACAGTACTCCAGGTGCGGTCTAACCAGGGTTTTGTATAGCTGCAGCATAACTTCTGCCCCCTTGTACTCCAGTCCTCCAGATATAAAGGCCAGCATTCCATTAGCCTTATTGATTATTTTCTGCACCTGTTCATGACACTTCAGTGATCTATGTACCTGAACCCCAAAGTCCCTTTGGACATCCACTGTTTTTAACTTTTTACCATTTAGAAAGTACCCTGTTCTATCCTTTTTTGATCCAAAGTGGATGACCTCACATTTGCCTACATTGAATTCCATTTGCCACAGTTTTGCCCATTCACCTAATCTATCAATATCGCTTTGTAATTTTATGTTTTCATCGACACTGCTTACAATGCCACCAATCTTTGTGTCATCGGCAAACTTAGATATGAGACTTTCTATGCCTTCATCTAAGTCATTAATAAATATTGTGAATAATTGAGGCCCCAAGACAGATCCCTGCGGGACTCCACTAGTCACATCCTGCCAATGTGAGTACCTTGCCATTATCCCTACTCTCTGTCGCCTTTCGCTCAGCCAACTTCCTAACCAAGTCCGCACTTTTCCCTCGATTCCATGGGCTTCTATCTTAGCTAACAGTCTCTTATGTGGGACCTTATCAAATGCCTTCTGGAAGTCCATATAAATAACATCCATTGACATTCCCCTGTCCACTACTTTAGGCACCTCTTCAAAAAATTCAATCAGGTTTGTCAGGCACAACCTACCTTTCACAAATCCATGCTGGCTCTCTCTGATTAACTGAAAATTCTCAAGGTGTTCAGTCACCCTATCCTTAATTATAGATTCCAGCATTTTCCCCACAATGGATGTTAGGCTAACTGGTCTATAATTCCCTGGTTTCCCTCTCTCTCCTTTCTTAAAAAGCGGAGTGACATGTGCAATTTTCCAATCTGGAGGGACAGTTCCTGAATCTGGAGAACTTTGAAAGATTATAGTTAGGGCATCTGCAATGTGCTCACCTACTTCCTTTAAAACACTGGGATGGAAACCATCTGGTCCTGGGGATTTGTCATTGAAGGACATAGCTGCCAGACTGGGCCTGCGGCAGGTGGTGAGTGAACCAACACGAGGGAAAAACTTACTTGACCTCGTTCTCAACAATCTATCTGTCCATAACAGTATTGGTAGGAGTGACCACCGCACAGTCCTCGTGGAGACGAAGTCCCGTCTTCGCACTGAGGACACCATCCAAACGTGTTGTGTGGCACTATCATCGTGCTAAATGCGATAGATTCAGAACAGATCTTGCAGCTCAAAACTGAGCATCCATGAGGCGCTGTGGGCCATCAGCAGCAGCAGAATTGTACTCCAGCACAATCTGTAATCTCATGGCCCGGCATATTCCTCACTCTACCATTACCAACAAGCCAGGGGATCAACCCTGGTTCAATGAGGAGTGTAGAAGAGCATGCCAGGAGCAGCACCAGGCGTACCTAAAAATGAGGTGCCAACGTGGTGAAGCTGCAACTCAAGACTACATGCATGCTAAACAGCGGAAGCAACATGCTATAGACAGAGCTAAGTGATTCCACAACCAACGGATCAGATCAAAGCTCTGCAGTCCTGCCATATACAGTCGTGAATGGTGGTGGACAATTAAACAACTAACGGGAGGAGGAGGCTCTGCAAACATCCCCATTCTCAATGATGGCGGAGTCCAGCACGTGTGTGCAAAAGACAAGGCTGAAGCGTTTGCAACCATCTTCAGCCAGAAGTGCCAAGTGGATGATCCATCTTGGCCTCCTCCCGATATCCCCACCATCACAGAAGCCAGTCTTCAGCCAATTCGATTCACTCCACGTGATATCAAGAAACGGCTGAGTGCACTGGATACAGCAAAGGCTATGGGCCCCGACAACATCCCGGCTGTAGTGCTGAAGACTTGTGCTCCAGAACTAGCCGCACCTCTAGCCAAGCTGTTCCAGTACAGCTGCAACACTGGCATTTACCCGACAATGTGGAAAATTGCCCAGGTATGTCCTGTCCACAAAAAGCAGGACAAATCCAATCCGGCCAATTACCGCCCCATCAGTCTACTCTCAATCATCAGCAAAGTGATGGAAGGTGTCGTCGACAGTGCTATCAAGCGACACTTACTCACCAATAACCTGCTCACCGATGCTCAGTTTGGGTTCCACCAGGACCACTCGGCTCCAGACCTCATTACAGCCTTGGTCCAACCATGGACAAAAGAGCTGAATTCCAGAGGTGGGGTGAGAGTGACTGCCCTTGACATCAAGGCAGCATTTGACCGAGTGTGGCACCAAGGAGCCCTAGTAAAATTGAAGTCAATGGGAATCAGGAGGAAAACTCTCCAGTAGCTGGAGTCATGCGTAGCACAGAGGAAGATGGTAGTGGTTGTTGGAGGCCAATCATCTCAGCCCCAGGACATTGCTGCAGGAGTTCCTCAGGGCCGTGTCCTTGGCCCAACCATCTTCAGCTGCTTCATCAATGACCTTCCCTCCATCATAAGGTCAGAAATGGGGATGTTCGTTGATGACTGCACAGTGTTCAGTTCCATTCGCAACCCCTCAGATAATGAAGCAGTCCGAGCCCGCATGCAGCAAGACCTGGACAACATCCAGGCTTGGGCTCATAAGTGGCAAGTAACATTCGCGCCAGATAAGTGCCAGGCAATGACCATCTCCAACAAGAGAGAGTCTAACCACCTCCCCTTGACATTCAACGGCATTACCATCGCCAAATCCCCCACCAACAACATCCTGGGGGTCACCATTGACCAGAAACTTAACTGGACCAGCCATATAAATACTGTGACTACAAGAGCAGGTCAGAGGCTGGGGATTCTGTGGCAAGTGACTCACCTCCTGACTCCCCAAAGCCTTTCCACCATCTACAAGGCACAAGTCAGGAGTGTGATGGAATACTCTCCACTTGCCTGGACGAGTGCAGCTCCAACAACACTCAAGAAGCTCGACACCATCCAGGACAAAGCAGCCCACTTGATTGGCACCCCATCCAACACCCTAAACATTCACTCCCTTCACCACCGGCGCACTGTGGCTGCAGTGTGTACCATCCACAGGATGCACTGCAGCAACTCGCCAAGACTTCTTCGACAGCACCTCCCAAACTTGCGACCTCTACCACCTAGAAGGACAAGGGCAGCAGGCACATGGGAACAACATCACCTGCATGTTCCCCTCCAAGTCACACACCATCCCGACTTAGAAATATATCACCGTTCCTTCATCGTCGCTGGGTCAAAATCCTGGAACTCCCAACTAACAGCACTGTGGGAGAACCGTCACCACACGGACTGCAGCGGTTTCAAGAAAGCAGCTCACCACCACCTTCTCAAGGGCAATTCGAAATGAGTAATAAATGCCGGCCTCGCCAGCGACGCCCACATCCCGTGAACGAATAAGAAAAAAAGACCCCTGGTTGGCTGTGTAACCCCTACCTTTCTCTGTACTCTGCAGGTTCTGCCATAACCATATTGTGTCGACAGTGACTACATGGTCTCTGAGCATGATCTTGGTTTGTGTCTCTCATGGGGCATTGGGATGGTTTGTGAGGGTAGAATGTGAGTTAGCCACAATCAAAGTCCATGTACAGGTTGGGTCGCCAACTCTGGTTGGGCGTATTCCTGGAGGTTTCATCACATGATCGCCCGCCTCCAACCACCTCACCCAGTCAAATAGCCTTTTTTTCCCCATCTCCAATATTTTTATCGCTAATAAACAAAAAGTCTTCAAAGAAAATGAAAAAAAACACACAATTTCTTTTTATGCCCCTATGATTTTGCTCGCAGCAGTGTCCTGGAAATAAATCTTTCATTGCTGGAGACTCCAGGACAATCCTGGAGGTTGGAGACTCTCAGCGGCAGGAGTTGCTGTTTGACCCCACTCAGATTATGTCCTGCTATCTTGGTGAGTTTCCTGGAACTTTGAACAGTCTCAGGGCTTTTAGTGGCATGAAAGTGAACGCAGCACCTGCCTGCTGCCTCCCACACCTGAAAACAAAGACGGACCTGCTCACAGTCCCCCGACAGGACAGGGAATGGACACCGTGATGCTTTCCGACAGACGCCTACAGGCCTCAGATTGGATACATGATTCTCTCGTAAGTGCAGAAGGACGGCACATTCTCGTAAAAAAAAAAGCTGCTCCGTGCCCATTGGCAATTTTGTTTTGTGACTCCATTTGAAAAATATGTTGTAATAGATTTGTTTTCTGGGCCGTCAGATGTCTGCTGTAATTGAAGACTGCTCAATGACACAGGGCTTCTCTCAAACAATTCGGCGTGGTTGATATGCCTGTGGGGAGGAGGGGAGGTGACGTAGAGTCCTGTCCAAGGGAACTGACAGTTTTTCTGATGGATATATTGACCGACAATTCAATCACCCCAGGGTGCACATCTCCACAAGTAACTAATATTACACGATGAAAAGGGGCAATGTCTCCTCGCAAGTCATTACCAGGCTCTTAAGACATGATTGCGTGCTAGTCTTGCCAGCGGGATTTCAGCAAAGCGTAATTTTCATGCTGTGTCCACTTGAACTGTGAAACACACCCAGCTGTACAATTCCACACTCTCATGTGGGCGTAAAAGATCCACAGCCACTATTTTGAAGAAGAGCAGGGAGTTCTTCCGGTGTCCCCGGACAATATTTATCCCTCAACATCACTAAAAAAAAAACAGATTATTTGGTCATTTATTCTCATTGTTGTTTGTGGGATCTTGCTCGTGCGCAAATTGGCTGCTGCGTTTCCTACATTACAAAAGTGACTGCACAACAAAAAGTACTTCATTGTCTGTAAAGAGCTCTGGGACGTCCTGAGGTTGTGAAAGGCGCTATATAAATGGATTTTTTTTTCCCCAATCCCAATCCCACTAAACTGCTGACCCACCCCAACTTCACTTTCCTGGAGCCCATACCGAGCTTTCCTCTCCTCAGGAACCGCTTTCAAATCGTGCCATCATTGTCCCCTCTTCAAAAAACCCTTCCTCAACCTCTCTGTCCTAAAGGAGGAGAGAGAGGTAGAGAGGTGGAGAGGTTTAGGGAGGGAATTCCAGAGCTTAGGGCCCAGGCACCCTTCAGCAACCTCTGTACCCTCCTCCAGCCCCTCGCCCCTCCCTATCTCTGTAACCTCCTCCAGCCCCTCGCCCCTCCCTATCTCTGTACCCTCTCAAGCCCCTCGCCCCTCCCTATCTCTGTACCCCTCCCTCCAGCCCCTCGCCCCTCCCTATCTCTGTAACCTCCTCCAGCCCTCGCCCCTCCCTAACTCTGTAACCTCCTCCAGCCCCTCGCCCCTCCCTATCTCTGTAACCTCCTCCAGCCCTCGCCCCTCCCTATCTCTGTACCTCCTACCCTCCCCCTCCTCCAGCCCTGCAACCCTCCGAGATCTCTGCGCTCCTCCAATTCTGGCCTCTTGTGTATCCCCGATTTTAATCGCTCCACCATTGGCGGCCGTGCCTTCAGCTGCCTCGGCCCTAAGCTCTGAGAATTCCCTCCCTAAACCTCACTCCGCCTCTCTCTCCTCCTTTATGACAACCCTTAAAACCTACTCTTTGACCAAGCTTTTGGTCACCTGTCCTAATATCTCCTTATGTGGCTCGGTGTCAAATTTTGTTTGATAATCGCTCCTGTGAAGCGCCTCGGGACGTTTTACTATGTTAAAGGCGCAAAATAAATGCAAGGTTGCTGTTGTTGTTGAGTAGTGGATGCAAACGGTCACAGAGTGAACTGTAGGTTTACAGTTGGAGAGTTACCTGCTGGGCCCTTGTTCCATGACAGAAAGACGTTAACTGCCACAGATTGCGTGTGTTCAAATAAAGGAAAGAGTCTCAGAGCGTGTTGGACAAGTTTATATCGGATCGCCGCTAAGACAGTCTCTGAACTAACACAGAATCACTCAGAGTCATTGGCCCCATCAATCAGAGCCAGTGCCCCCAGGCCGGCACTTTGCATTTTTTGTGCTGCTGTCGATCGCCGAAGGTCAGTCGATGTACTCAGTATCTTTGACACTTGTCAGCTGCAGTCTGGGCTTTCCCCTGTGGGTCCCACAGTTTAAAAGCTGCAGAGTTACATCAGTGTCCTGAAGAGGCCGTCCAACCACGGCTGGCTTGGACTCGCACATTTAATGGGGGCTTTCCTCTGTCTCCCGGATAAACTCAAAGCCAATATTTTTTTACTTTCCAATTTCCCCCACCCACTCTCGCTGGGGCGCGGGTTCCGAAAGTGCCGGTCGGCCTCCCACCTCCCCCACACCCCCCTCTCCACCTCCACCTCCCCCACACCCCCCCTCTCCACCTCCCACCTCCCCCTCCCCCACACCATCCCCCCTCCCACCCCCCCTCTCCACCTCCACCTCCCCCACACCCCCCCTCTCCACCTCCCACCTCCCACCTCCCCCCACACCATCCCCCCTCACACCCCCCA
>NW_027138359.1:0-54291 GCF_035084215.1 Heptranchias perlo | reverse complement strand
TACTGAGAATGGGGGGGGGGAGAGACTGTACTGAGAATGGGGGGGGGGAGAGAGACTGTACTGAGAATGGGGGGGGGAGAGAGACTGTACTGAGAATGGGGGGGGGGAGAGACTGTACTGAGAATGGGGGGGGGAGAGACTGTACTGAGAATGGGGGGGGGAGAGAGACTGTACTGAGAATTGGGGGGGGAGAGAGACTGTACTGAGAATGGGGGGGGGAGAGAGACTGTACTGAGAATGGGGGGGGGAGAGACTGTACTGAGAATGGGGGGGGGAGAGAGACTGTACTGAGAATGGGGGGGGAGGAGACTGTACTGAGAATGGGGGGGGGAGAGAGACTGTACTGAGAATGGGGGGGGGGAGAGACTGTACTGAGAATGGGGGGGGGAGAGAGACTGTACTGAGAATGGGGGGGGAGAGAGAGACTGTACTGAGAATGGGGGGGGGAGAGAGACTGTACTGAGAATGGGGGGGGGGAGAGACTGTACTGAGAATGGGGGGGGGGAGAGACTGTACTGAGAATGGGGGGGGGAGAGACTGTACTGAGAATGGGGGGGGGGAGAGAGACTGTACTGAGAATGGGGGGGGGGAGAGAGACTGTACTGAGAATGGGGGGGGAGAGACTGTACTGAGAATGGGGGGGGAGAGACTGTACTGAGAATGGGGGGGGAGAGAGACTTGTACCTGAGAATGGGGGGGGGCAGAGACTGTACTGAGATGGGGGGGGGGAGAGACTGTACTGAGAATGGGGGGGGGGAGAGAGACTGTACTGAGAATGGGGGGGGGGAGAGACCTGTACTGAGAATGGGGGGGGGAGAGAGACTGTACTGAGAATGGGGGGGGAGAGAGACTGTACTGAGAATGGGGGGGGAGAGACTGTACTGAGAATGGGGGGGGGGAGAGAGACTGTACTGAGAATGGGGGGGGAGAGAGACTGTACTGAGAATGGGGGGGGGAGAGACTGTACTGAGAATGGGGGGGGGAGAGAGACAGTACTGAGAATGGGGGGGGGAGAGACTGTACTGAGAATGGGGGGGGGGAGAGAGACTGTACTGAGAATGGGGGGGGGAGAGAGACTGTATGAGAATGGGGGGGAGAGAGAGACTGTACTGAGAATGGGGGGGGGAGAGAGACTGTACTGAGAATGGGGGGGGGAGAGACTGTACTGAGAATGGGGGGGGGGAGAGAGACTGTACTGAGAATGGGGGGGGAGAGAGACTGTACTGAGAATGGGGGGGGGAGAGACTGTACTGAGAAGGGGGGGGAGAGAGACTGTACTGAGAATGGGGGGGAGAGAGACTGTACTGAGAATGGGGGGGGGGAGAGAGACTGTACTGAGAATGGGGGGGGGAGAGAGAGACTGTACTGAGAATGGGGGGGGAGAGAGACTGTACTGAGAATGGGGGGGAGAGAGAGACTGTACTGAGAATGGGGGGGGGGAGAGAGACTGTACTGAGAATGGGGGGGGAGAGAGAGACTGTACTGAGAATGGGGGGGGAGGAGAGACTGTACTGAGAATGGGGGGGGGAGAGACTGTACTGAGAATGGGGGGGAGAGAGAGACTGTACTGAGAATGGGGGGGGGGGAGACTGTACTGAGAATGGGGGGGGGAGAGACTGTACTGAGAATGGGGGGGGGGGAGAGAGAGACTGTACTGAGAATGGGGGGGGGGGAGACTGTACTGAGAATGGGGGGGGGAGAGACTGTACTGAGAATGGGGGGGGAGAGAGACTGTACTGAGAATGGGGGGGGGGAGAGACTGTACTGAGAATGGGGGGGGGAGAGAGACTGTACTGAGAATGGGGTGGGAGAGACTGTACTGAGAATGGGGGGGGAGAGAGACTGTACTGAGAATGGGGGAGAGAGAGAGACTGTACTGAGAATGGGGGAGAGAGAGACTGTACTGAGAATGGGGGGGGGAGAGAGACTGTACTGAGAATGGGGGAGAGAGAGAGAGACTGTACTGAGAATGGGGGGGGGGAGAGAGACTGTACTGAGAATGGGGGGGAGAGAGAGACTGTACTGAGAATGGGGGGGGGAGAGACTGTACTGAGAATGGGGGGGGAGAGAGACTGTACTGAGAATGGGGGGGCAGAGACTGTACTGAGAATGGGGAGAGAGAGACTGTACTGAGAATGGGGGGGGGAGAGAGACTGTACTGAGAATGGGGGGGGAGAGAGAGACTGTACTGAGAATGGGGGGGGGGGAGAGACTGTACTGAGAATGGGGGGGGAGAGAGACTGTACTGAGAATGGGGGGGGGAGAGAGATTGTACTGAGAATGGGGGGGGAGAGAGAGACTGTACTGAGAATGGGGGGGGAGAGAGACTGTACTGAGAATGGGGGAGAGAGAGACTGTACTGAGAATGGGGGGGGGGAGAGAGACTGTACTGAGAATGGGGGGGGAGAGAGAGACTGTACTGAGAATGGGGGAGAGAGAGACTGTACTGAGAATGGGGGGGAGAGAGAGACTATACTGAGAATGGGGGGGGAGAGAGACTGTACTGAGAATGGGGGGGGAGAGAGAGACTGTACTGAGAATGGGGGGGGGAGAGACTGTACTGAGAATGGGGGGGGGAGAGAGACTGTACTGAGAATGGGGGGGGGGAGACTGTACTGAGAATGGGGGGGGGAGAGAGACTGTACTGAGAATGGGGGGGGGAGAGAGACTGTACTGAGAATGGGGGGGGAGAGAGACTGTACTGTGAATGGGGGGGGAGAGAGACTGTACTGAGAATGGGGGGGGGGAGAGAGACTGCACTGAGAATGGGGGGGGGGAGAGACTGTACTGAGAATGGTGTGGGGGGAGAGAGACTGTACTGAGAATGGGGGGGGAGAGAGACTGTACTGAGAATGGGGGGGGGAGAGACTGTACTGAGAATGGGGGGGGGAGAGAGACTGTACTGAGAATGGGGGGGGGAGAGAGACTGTACTGAGAATGGGGGGGGGGGAGAGAGACTGTACTGAGAATGGGGGGGGGGAGAGAGAGACTGTACTGAGAATGGGGGGGGGCAGAGACTGTACTGAGAATGGGGGGGAGAGACTGTACTGAGAATGGGGGGGAGAGAGAGACTGTACTGAGAATGGGGGGGGGGAGACTGTACTGAGAATGGGGGGGGAGAGACTGTACTGAGAATGGGGGGGGGGCGAGAGAGACTGTACTGAGAATGGGGGGGGAGACTGTACTGAGAATGGGGGGGGGAGAGACTGTACTGAGAATGGGGGGGGAGAGAGACTGTACTGAGAATGGGGGGGGGAGAGACTGTACTGAGAATGGGGGGGGGGAGAGAGACTGTACTGAGAATGGGGGGGGGAGAGACTGTACTGAGAATGGGGGGGGAGAGAGACTGTACTGAGAATGGGGGAGAGAGAGACTGTACTGAGAATGGGGGGGGGGAGAGAGACTGTACTGAGAATGGGGGAGAGAGAGAGAGACTGTACTGAGAATGGGGGGAGAGAGACTGTACTGAGAATGGGGGGGGGAGAGAGAGACTGTACTGAGAATGGGGGGGGAGAGAGAGACTGTACTGAGAATGGGGGGGGGGAGAGACTGTACTGAGAATGGGGGGGGGAGAGACTGTACTGAGAATGGGGGGGGAGAGAGACTGTACTGAGAATGGGGGGGGGAGAGAGACTGTACTGAGAATGGGGGGGGGAGAGAGAGACTGTACTGAGAATGGGGGGGGGGAGAGAGACTGTACTGAGAATGGGGGAGAGAGAGACTGTACTGAGAATGGGGGGGGGGGAGAGAGACTGTACTGAGAATGGGGGGGGAGAGAGAGACTGTACTGAGAATGGGGGGGGAGAGAGACTGTACTGAGAATGGGGGAGAGAGAGACTGTACTGAGAATGGGGGGGGGAGAGAGAGACTGTACTGAGAATGGGGGGGGGAGAGAGACTGTACTGAGAATGGGGGGGGAGAGAGAGACTGTACTGAGAATGGGGGGGGGAGAGACTGTACTGAGAATGGGGGGGGGAGAGAGACTGTACTGAGAATGGGGGGGGGAGAGACTGTACTGAGAATGGGGGGGGAGAGAGACTGTACTGAGAATGGGGGGGGGAGAGACTGTACTGAGAATGGGGGGGAGAGACTGTACTGTGAATGGGGGGGGGGGAGAGACTGTACTGAGAATGGGGGGGGGAGAGAGACTGTACTGAGAATGGGGGGGGAGAGAGACTGTACTGAGAATGGGGGGGGGGGAGAGAGACTGTACTGAGAATGGGGGGGGGGGAGAGAGACTGTACTGAGAATGGGGGGGGGGAGAGACTGTACTGAGAATGGGGGGGGGAGAGAGAGACTGTACTGAGAATGGGGGGGGGGGGGGAGAGAGACTGTACTGAGAATGGGGGGGGGGAGAGAGACTGTACTGAGAATGGGGGGGGAGAGAGACTGTACTGAGAATGGGGGGGGGAGAGAGACTGTACTGTGAATGGGGGGGGGGAGAGAGACTGTACTGAGAATGGGGGGGGGCAGAGACTGTACTGAGAATGGGGGGGGGAGAGAGACTGTACTGAGAATGGGAGGGGGAGAGACTGTACTGAGAATGGGAGGGGGGAGAGAGACTGTACTGAGAATGGGGGGGGAGAGAGACTGTACTGAGAATGGGGGGGGGAGAGACTGTACTGAGAATGGGGGGGGGAGAGACTGTACTGAGAATGGGGGGGGGAGAGACTGTACTGAGAATGGGGGGGGAGAGAGACTGTACTGTGAATGGGGGGGGGAGAGACTGTACTGAGAATGGGGGGGGGGGGAGAGACTGTACTGAGAATGGGGGGGAGAGAGACTGTACTGAGAATGGGGGGGGGAGAGAGAGACTGTACTGAGAATGGGGGGGGAGAGAGACTGTACTGAGAATTGGGGGGGGAGAGAGACTGTACTGAGAATGGGGGGGGAGAGACTGCACTGAGAATGGGGGGGGGGAGAGAGACTGTACTGAGAATGGGGGGGGGGAGAGACTGTACTGAGAATGGGGGGGGAGAGAGACTGTACTGAGAATGGGGGGGGGAGAGACTGTACTGAGAATGGGGGGGGGAGAGAGAGACTGTACTGAGAATGGGGGGGGAGAGAGAGACTGTACTGAGAATGGGGGGGGGAGAGACTGTACTGAGAATGGGGGGGGGGAGAGACTGTACTGAGAATGGGGGGGGGAGAGAGAGACTGTACTGAGAATGGGGGGGAGAGAGACTGTACTGAGAATGGGGGGGGGGAGAGACTGTACTGAGAATGGGGGGGGGAGAGAGAGACTGTACTGAGAATGGGGGGGGGAGAGACTGTACTGAGAATGGGGGGGGGAGAGACTGTACTGAGAATGGGGGGGGGAGAGAGAGACTGTACTGAGAATGGGGGGGGGAGAGAGACTGTACTGAGAATGGGGGGGGGAGAGACTGTACTGAGAATGGGGGGGGGGGAGAGACTGTACTGAGAATGGGGGGGGGAGAGACTGTACTGAGAATGGGGGGGGGGAGATACTGTACTGAGAATGGGGGGGGGAGAGAGACTGTACTGAGAATGGGGGGGGGGAGACTGTACTGAGAATGGGGGGGGGAGAGAGACTGTACTGAGAATGGGGGGGGGAGAGAGAGACTGTACTGAGAATGGGGGGGGAGAGAGACTGTACTGAGAATGGGGGGGAGAGAGAGACTGTACTGAGAATGGGGGGGGGAGACTGTACTGAGAATGGGGGGGGGGAGAGAGACTGTACTGAGAATGGGGGGGGGGAGAGACTGTACTGAGAATGGGGGGGGGAGAGACTGTACTGAGAATGGGGGGGGGGAGAGACTGTACTGAGAATGGGGGGGGGAGAGAGACTGTACTGAGAATGGGGGGGGGGAGACTGTACTGAGAGATGGGGGGGGGGGAGAGACTGTACTGAGAATGGGGGGGGGAGAGACTGTACTGAGAATGGGGGGGGAGAGAGAGACTGTACTGAGAATGGGGGGGGGGAGAGAGACTGTACTGAGAATGGGGGGGGGAGAGAGAGACTGTACTGAGAATGGGGGGGGGGAGAGAGACTGTACTGAGAATGGGGGGGGGGGAGAGACTGTACTGAGAATGGGGGGGGAGAGAGACTGTACTGAGAATGGGGGGGGGAGAGACTGTACTGAGAATGGGGGGGAGAGAGAGACTGTACTGAGAATGGGGGGGGGAGAGAGACTGTACTGAGAATGGGGGGGAGAGAGAGACTGTACTGAGAATGGGGGGGGAGAGAGACTGTACTGAGAATGGGGGGGGGAGAGAGACTGTCCTGAGAATGGGGGGGGGAGAGAGACTGTACTGAGAATGGGGGGGGGGAGAGACTGTACTGAGAATGGGGGGGGGGAGAGACTGTACTGAGAATGGGGGGGGGAGAGACTGTACTGAGAATGGGGGGGGAGAGAGAGACTGTACTGAGAATGGGGGGGGGAGAGAGACTGTACTGAGAATGGGGGGGAGAGAGACTGTACTGAGAATGGGGGGGAGAGAGACTGTACTGAGAATGGGGGGGGGAGAGAGACTGTACTGAGAATGGGGGGGGAGAGAGACTGTACTGAGAATGGGGGGGGGAGAGAGACTGTACTGAGAATGGGGGGGGGAGACTGTACTGAGAATGGGGGGGGAGAGAGACTGTACTGAGAATGGGGGGGGGGGGAGAGACTGTACTGAGAATGGGGGGGGGGGGAGAGACTGTACTGAGAATGGGGGGGGGGAGAGACTGTACTGAGAATGGGGGGGGGAGAGAGACTGTACTGAGAATGGGGGGGGGAGACTGTACTGAGAATGGGGGGGGGAGAGAGACTGTACTCAGAATGGGGGGGGGGAGAGAGACTGTACTGAGAATGGGGGGGGGAGAGAGACTGTACTGAGAATGGGGGGGGGGGAGAGACTGTACTGAGAATGGGGGGGGGAGAGACTGTACTGAGAATGGGGGGGGGAGAGAGAGACTGTACTGAGAATGGGGGGGGGAGAGAGAGACTGTACTGAGAATGGGGGGGGAGAGAGACTGTACTGAGAATGGGGGGGGGGAGACTGTACTGAGAATGGGGGGGGGGAGAGACTGTACTGAGAATGGGGGGGGGGGGGAGAGACTGTACTGAGAATGGGGGGGGGGAGAGAGACTGGACTGAGAATGGGGGGGGGAGAGAGACTGTACTGAGAATGGGGGGGGGGAGAGAGACTGGACTGAGAATGGGGGGGGGAGAGAGACTGTACTGAGAATGGGGGGGGGAGAGAGACTGTACTGAGAATGGGGGGGGAGAGAGACTGTACTGAGAATGGGGGGGGGGAGAGAGACTGTACTGAGAATGGGGGGGGGAGAGAGACTGTACTGAGAATGGGGGGGGGAGAGAGACTGTACTGAGAATGGGGGGGGGAGAGAGACTGTACTGAGAATGGGGGGGGGGAGAGACTGTACTGAGAATGGGGGGGGGAGAGACTGTACTGAGAATGGGGGGGGGGAGAGAGACTGTACTGAGAATGGGGGGGGGGAGAGACTGTACTGTGAATGGGGGGGGGAGAGACTGTACTGAGAATGGGGGGGGGGAGACTGTACTGAGAATGGGGGGGGGGAGAGACTGTACTGAGAATGGGGGGGGGGAGAGACTGTACTGAGAATGGGGGGGGGGGAGAGACTGTACTGAGAATGGGGGGGGGAGAGAGACTGTACTGAGAATGGGGGGGGGAGAGAGACTGTACTGAGAATGGGGGGGGGGAGAGACTGTACTGTGAATGGGGGGGGAGAGAGACTGTACTGAGAATGGGGGGGGAGAGAGACTGTACTGAGAATGGGGGGGGGGCAGAGACTGTACTGAGAATGGGGGGGAGAGAGACTGTACTGAGAATGGGGGGGGCCAGAGAGAGACTGTACTGAGAATGGGGGGGGGGAGAGAGACTGTACTGAGAATGGGGGGGGGGGGAGAGAGACTGTACTGAGAATGGGGGGGGGAGAGAGACTGTACTGAGAATGGGGGGGGAGAGAGACTGTACTGAGAATGGGGGGGGCCAGAGAGAGACTGTACTGAGAATGGGGGGGGGGAGAGAGACTGTACTGAGAATGGGGGTGGGGGGAGAGAGACTGTACTGAGAATGGGGGGGAGAGAGAGACTGTACTGAGAATGGGGGGGGGGAGAGACTGTACTGAGAATGGGGGGGGAGAGAGACTGTACTGAGAATGGGGGGGGGGAGAGACTGTACTGAGAATGGGGGGGGGAGAGAGACTGTACTGTGAATGGGGGGGGGAGAGAGACTGTACTGAGAATGGGGGGGGGGGAGAGACTGTACTGAGAATGGGGGGGGGAGACTGTACTGAGAATGGGGGGGGGAGAGAGACTGTACTGAAAAGGGGGGGGGAGACTGTACTGAGAATGGGGGGGGGGAGAGAGACTGTACTGAGAATGGGGGGGGGGGGAGAGAGACTGTACTGAGAATGGGGGGGGGGAGAGACTGTACTGAGAATGGGGGGGGAGGGAGAGAGACTGTACTGAGAATGGGGGGGGGGAGACTGTACTGAGAATGGGGGGGGGGAGAGAGACTGTACTGAGAATGGGGGGGGGGAGAGAGACTGTACTGAGAATGGGGGGGGGGTGGAGACTGTACTGAGAATGGGGGGGGAGAGAGACTGTACTGAGAATGGGGGGGGGGAGAGACTGTACTGAGAATGGGGGGGAGAGAGAGACTGTACTGAGAATGGGGGGGGGGAGAGACTGTACTGAGAATGGGGGGGGAGAGAGAGACTGTACTGAGAATGGGGGGGGGAGAGACTGTACTGAGAATGGGGGGGGGGAGAGAGACTGTACTGAGAATGGGGGGGGGAGAGACTGTACTGAGAATGGGGGGGGAGAGAGACTGTACTGAGAATGGGGGGGGGGGAGAGACTGTGCTGAGAATGGGGGGGGGAGAGAGACTGTACTGAGAATGGGGGGGAGAGAGACTGTACTGAGAATGGGGGGGGGAGAGACTGTACTGAGACTGGGGGGGGGGAGAGAGACTGTACTGAGAATGGGGGGGGAGAGAGACTGTACTGAGAATGGGGGGGGAGAGAGACTGTACTGAGAATGGGGGGGGGGAGAGAGACTGTACTGAGAATGGGGGGGGAGAGAGAGACTGTACTGAGAATGGGGGGGGGAGAGACTGTACTGAGAATGGGGGGGGGAGAGACTGTACTGAGAATGGGGGGGGGAGAGACTGTACTGAGAATGGGGGGGGGAGAGAGACTGTACTGAGAATGGGGGGGGGGAGAGACTGTACTGAGAATGGGGGGGGGAGAGAGACTGTACTGAGAATGGGGGGGGGGAGAGACTGTACTGAGAATGGGGGGGGGAGAGACTGTACTGAGAATGGGGGGGGAGGAGACTGTACTGAGAATGGGGGGGGGAGAGAGACTGTACTGAGAATGGGGGGGGGGGAGAGACTGTACTGAGAATGGGGGGGGGGGAGAGACTGTACTGAGAATGGGGGGGGGAGAGACTGTACTGAGAATGGGGGGGGGGAGAGACTGTACTGAGAATGGGGGGGGGAGAGACTGTACTGAGAATGGGGGGGGGGGAGAGAGACTGTACTGAGAATGGGGGGGGAGAGAGAGACTGTACTGAGAATGGGGGGGGAGAGAGACTGTACTGAGAATGGGGGGGAGAGAGACTGTACTGAGAATGGGGGGGGGAGAGACTGTACTGAGAATGGGGGGGAGAGAGACTGTACTGAGAATGGGGGGGGGAGAGACTGTACTGAGAATGGGGGGGAGAGAGACTGTACTGAGAATGGGGGGGAGAGAGAGACTGTACTGAGAATGGGGGGGGGAGAGACTGTACTGAGAATGGGGGGGAGAGACTGTACTGAGAATGGGGGGGGGGAGAGACTGTACTGTGAATGGGGGGGGAGAGAGACTGTACTGAGAATGGGGGGGGGAGAGACTGTACTGAGAATGGGGGGGGGGGAGAGAGACTGTACTGAGAATGGGGGGGGGGAGAGACTGTACTGAGAATGGGGGGGGGAGAGACTGTACTGAGAATGGGGGGGGAGAGAGACTGTACTGAGAATGGGGGGGGGAGAGACTGTACTGAGAATGGGGGGGGGAGAGAGACTGTACTGTGAATGGGGGGGGGGAGAGACTGTACTGAGAATGGGGGGGAGAGAGAGACTGTACTGAGAATGGGGGGGGGGAGAGACTGTACTGAGAATGGGGGGGGGGAGAGACTGTACTGAGAATGGGGGGGGGGAGAGACTGTACTGTGAATGGGGGGGGAGAGACCTGTACTGAGAATGGGGGGGGGAGAGACTGTACTGAGAATGGGGGGGGAGAGACTGTACTGAGAATGGGGGGGGGAGAGACTGTACTGTGAATGGGGGGGGGGAGAGAGACTGTACTGAGAATGGGGGGGGAGAGAGACTGTACTGAGAATGCGGGGGGGGGAGAGACTGTACTGAGAATGGGGGGGGGAGAGACTGTACTGAGAATGGGGGGGGAGAGAGAGACTGTACTGAGAATGGGGGGGGGAGAGACTGTACTGAGAATGGGGGGGAGAGAGACTGTACTGAGAATGGGGGGGGGGGAGAGACTGTACTGAGAATGGGGGGGGGGAGAGACTGTACTGAGAATGGGGGGGGGAGAGACTGTACTGAGAATGGGGGGGGGGAGAGAGACTGTACTGAGAATGGGGGGGGGAGAGACTGTACTGAGAATGGGGGGGGAGAGACTGTACTGAGAATGGGGGGGGGAGAGACTGTACTGAGAATGGGGGGGAGAGACTGTACTGAGAATGGGGGGGGGAGAGAGAGACTGTACTGAGATGGGGGGGGGTGAGAGACTGTACTGAGAATGGGGGGGGGGGAGAGACTGTACTGAGAATGGGGGGGGAGAGACTGTACTGAGAATGGGGGGGGGAGAGAGACTGTACTGAGAATGGGGGGGGGGAGAGAGACTGTACTGAGAATGGGGGGGGGAGAGACTGTACTGAGAATGGGGGGGAGAGAGACTGTACTGAGAATGGGGGGGGGAGAGACTGTACTGAGAATGGGGGGGGAGAGAGACTGTACTGAGAATGGGGGGGGGGAGAGAGACTGTACTGAGAATGGGGGGGGAGAGACTGTACTGAGAATGGGGGGGGAGAGAGACTGTACTGAGAATGGGGGGGGGAGAGAGACTGTACTGAGAATTGGGGGGGGGGAGAGAGACTGTACTGAGAATGGGGGGGGAGAGAGACTGTACTGAGAATGGGGGGGGGGAGAGAGACTGTACTGAGAATGGGGGGGGGGAGAGAGACTGTACTGAGAATGGGGGGGAGAGACTGTACTGAGAATGGGGGGGGAGAGAGACTGTACTGAGAATGGGGGGGGGGAGACTGTACTGAGAATGGGGGGGGGGAGAGACTGTACTGAGAATGGGGGGGGGAGAGAGACTGTACTGAGAATGGGGGGGGGGGAGAGAGACTGTACTGAGAATGGGGGGGGGAGAGAGACTGTACTGAGAATGGGGGGGGGGAGAGACTGTACTGAGAATGGGGGGGGGAGAGACTGTACTGAGAATGGGGGGGGGAGAGAGACTGTACTGAGAATTGGGGGGGGGGAGAGAGACTGTACTGAGAATGGGGGGGAGAGAGACTGTACTGAGAATGGGGGGGGAGAGACTGTACTGAGAATGGGGGGGGGGAGAGAGACTGTACTGAGAATGGGGGGGGGAGAGACTGTACTGAGAATGGGGGGGAGAGACTGTACTGAGATGGGGGGGGGGAGAGACTGTACTGAGAATGGGGGGGGGGAGAGACTGTACTGAGAATGGGGGGGGAGAGACTGTACTGAGAATGGGGGGGGAGAGAGACTGTACTGAGAATGGGTGGAGAGACTGTACTGAGAATGGGGGGGGAGAGATTGTACTGAGAATGGGGGGAGAGACTGTACTGAGAATGGGGGGGGAGAGAGACTGTACTGAGAATGGGGGGGGCAGAGAGACTGTACTGAGAATGGGGGGGGGGAGAGAGACTGTACTGAGAATGGGGGGGGAGAGAGACTGTACTGTGAATGGGGGGGGAGAGAGACTGTACTGAGAATGGGGGGGAGAGAGACTGTACTGAGAATGGGGGGGGAGAGAGACTGTACTGAGAATGGGGGGGAGAGACTGTACTGAGAATGGGGGGGAGAGAGACTGTACTGAGAATGGGGGGGGCAGAGAGACTGTACTGAGAATGGGGGGGGGAGAGAGACTGTACTGAGAATGGGGGGGGGGAGAGAGACTGTACTGAGAATGGGGGGGGAGAGAGACTGTACTGAGAATGGGGGGGGAGACTGTACTGTGAATGGGGGGGGGAGAGAGACTGTACTGAGAATGGGGGGGGGGAGAGACTGTACTGAGAATGGGGGGGGAGAGACTGTACTGAGAATGGGGGGGGAGGGAGGGGGGGAGAGACTGTACTGAGAATGGGGGGGGGAGAGACTGTACTGAGAATGGGGGGGGGAGAGAGACTGTACTGAGAATGGGGGGGGGAGAGAGAGACTGTACTGAGAATGGGGGGGGGGAGAGAGACTGTACTGAGAATGGGGGGGGAGAGAGAGACTGTACTGAGAATGGGGGGGGAGAGACTGTACTGAGAATGGGGGGGGGAGAGAGACTGTACTGAGAATGGGGGGGAGAGAGAGACTGTACTGAGAATGGGGGGGGAGAGACTGTACTGAGAATGGGGGGGGGGAGAGACTGTACTGAGAATGGGGGGGGGAGAGACTGTACTGAGAATGGGGGGGGGAGAGACTGTACTGAGAATGGGGGGGGGAGAGACTGTACTGAGAATGGGGGGGAGAGAGAGACTGTACTGAGAATGGGGGGGGAGACTGTACTGAGAATGGGGGGGGGGAGACTGTACTGAGAATGGGGGGGGGGAGAGACTGTACTGAGAATGGGGGGAGAGAGAGACTGTACTGAGAATGGGGGGGGAGAGACTGTACTGAGAATGGGGGGGGGGAGAGACTGTACTGAGAATGGGGGGGGGGGAGAGACTGTACTGAGAATGGGGGGGAGAGAGACTGTACTGAGAATGGGGGGGGAGAGACTGTACTGAGAATGGGGGGGGGGAGAGACTGTACTGAGAATGGGGGGGGGGAGAGACTGTACTGAGAATGGGGGGGGGAGAGACTGTACTGAGAATGAGGGGGGAGAGACTGTACTGAGAATGGGGGGGGAGAGAGACTGTACTGAGAATGGGGGGGAGAGACTGTACTGAGAATGGGGGGGAGAGAGACTGTACTGAGAATGGGGGGGGGAGAGAGACTGTACTGAGAATGGGGGGGGGGAGAGACTGTACTGAGAATGGGGGGGGTGGAGAGACTGTACTGAGAATGGGGGGGGGGAGAGACTGTACTGAGAATGGGGGGGGGAGAGAGACTGTACTGAGAATGGGGGGGGAGAGAGACTGTACTGAGAATGGGGGGGGGGAGAGAGACTGTACTGAGAATGGGGGGGGGAGACTGTACTGAGAATGGGGGGGGAGAGAGACTGTACTGAGAATGGGGGGGGGGAGACTGTACTGAGAATGGGGGGGAGAGAGACTGTACTGAGAATGGGGGGGGGGAGACTGTACTGAGAATGGGGGGGGGAGAGAGACTGTACTGAGAATGGGGGGGAGAGAGACTGTACTGAGAATGGGGGGGGGAGAGAGACTGTACTGAGAATGGGGGGGGAGAGACTGTACTGAGAATGGGGGGGGGAGAGACTGTACTGTGAATGGGGGGGGGAGAGACTGTACTGAGAATGGGGGGGGGGAGAGACTGTACTGTGAATGGGGGAGAGAGAGACTGTACTGAGAATGGGGGGAGAGACTGTACTGAGAATGGGGGAGAGAGAGACTGTACTGAGAATGGGGGGGGGGGAGAGAGACTGTACTGAGAATGGGGGGGGGGAGAGACTGTACTGAGAATGGGGGGGGAGAGACTGTACTGAGAATGGGGGGGGGGAGACTGTACTGAGAATGGGGGGGGGGAGAGACTGTACTGAGAATGGGGGGGGGGAGAGACTGTACTGAGAATGGGGGGGGAGAGAGACTGTACTGAGAATGGGGGGGGGGAGAGAGACTGTACTGAGAATGGGGGGGGGGAGAGACTGTACTGAGAATGGGGGGGGGGGGAGACTGTACTGAGAATGGGGGGGGGGAGACTGTACTGAGAATGGGGGGGGGAGAGACTGTACTGAGAATGGGGGGGGGAGAGACTGTACTGAGAATGGGGGGGAGAGACTGTACTGAGAATGGGGGGGGGGAGGAGACTGTACTGAGAATGGGGGGGGGGAGAGACTGTACTGAGAATGGGGGGGGAGAGAGACTGTACTGAGAATGGGGGGGAGAGACTGTACTGAGAATGGGGGGGGAGAGACTGTACTGAGAATGGGGGGGGGAGAGAGACTGTACTGAGAATGGGGGGGGGGAGAGACTGTACTGAGAATGGGGGGGGGGAGAGACTGTACTGAGAATGGGGGGGGGGAGAGACTGTACTGAGAATGGGGGGGGGGAGAGACTGTACTGAGAATGGGGGGGGGAGAGACTGTACTGAGAATGGGGGGGAGAGAGAGACTGTACTGAGAATGGGGGGGGGGAGAGAGACTGTACTGAGAATGGGGGGGGGGAGAGACTGTACTGAGAATGGGGGGGGGAGAGACTGTACTGAGAATGGGGGGGGGGGGGGGAGAGACTGTACTGAGAATGGGGGGGGGAGAGACTGTACTGAGAATGGGGGGGGGGGGAGAGACTGTACTGAGAATGGGGGGGGGGAGAGACTGTACTGAGAATGGGGGGGAGAGAGAGACTGTACTGAGAATGGGGGGGGGGAGAGAGACTGTACTGAGAATGGGGGGGGGGAGAGACTGTACTGAGAATGGGGGGGGGAGAGACTGTACTGAGAATGGCGGGGGGGAGAGACTGTACTGAGAATGGGGGGGAGAGAGAGACTGTACTGAGAATGGGGGGGGGGAGAGAGACTGTACTGAGAATGGGGGGGGGGAGAGAGACTGTACTGAGAATGGGGGGGGGAGAGACTGTACTGAGAATGGGGGGGGGGAGACTGTACTGAGAATGGGGGGGGGCATGAACGAGCTCTGACTGTGAATGGGGGGGTGTAGTTTGTGGGGGGAGAGCTCTGACTGTGAATGGGGGGTGTAGTTTGTGGGGGGAGAGCTCTGACTGTGAATGGGGGGGTGTAGTTTGTGGGGGGGGAGCTCTGACTGTGAATGGGGGGGTGTAGTTTGTGGGGGGAGAGCTCTGACTGTGAATGGGGGGGTGTAGTTTGTGGGGGGGAGAGCTCTGACTGTGAATGGGGGGGTGTAGTTTGTGGGGGGAGAGCTCTGACTGTGAATGGGGGGGGTGTAGTTTGTGGGGGGAGAGCTCTGACTGTGAATGGGGGGGGTGTAGTTTGTGGGGGGAGAGCTCTGACTGTGAATGGGGGGGTGTAGTTTGTGGGGGGAGAGCTCTGACTGTGAATGGGGGGGTGTAGTTCGTGGGGGGCGAGCTCTGACTGTGAATGGGGGGGTGTAGTTTGTGGGGGAGAGCTCTGAGTGTGAATGGGGGGGTGTAGTTTGTGGGGGGAGAGCTCTGACTGTGAATGGGGGGTGTAGTTTGTGGGGGGAGAGCTCTGACTGTGAATGGGGGGGTGTAGTTTGTGGGGGGAGAGCTCTGACTGTGAATGGGGGGGTGTAGTTTGTGGGGGGAGAGCTCTGACTGTGAATGGGGGGGTGTAGTTTGTGGGGGGAGAGCTCTGACTGTGAATGGGGGGTTGTAGTTTGTGGGGGAGAGCTCTGACTGTGAATGGGGGGGTGTAGTTTGTGGGGGGAGAGCTCTGACTGTGAATGGGGGGCTGTAGTTTGTGGGGGAGAGCTCTGACTGTGAATGGGGGGTGTAGTTTGTGGGGGGAGAGCTCTGACTGTGAATGGGGGGGTGTAGTTTGTGGGGGGAGAGCTCTGACTGTGAATGCTGGGGAATCTCATGTGACTTTCTCTCCAGGTGCTTCGTTGGGAATTGACGGAGCTGCTGAGCTGATGAAAGTCGGGAGGACTCGGCTCCGGATATTCCCACGGTCCCAGTCCCAGTCCGCTTGCTCCTTTGATCGTCTCTCCCAGTAATTCCTGGTCTCATTAAATCAGATGTGATCAAAGTTCACCAGTTTTTCTAATTAGGACTCAATGGAGCCGCAGGTTATTGAAAGGGACTCGGTCTCAGTAAGTGGAACCTGTTTGGATTTCAAATTGATTCCTCCAAAGTAATTCATACTGAGAGAAGGACAGAGGATGTAATGATGGAACTGTATAAAATGCTGGTAAGGCCACAGCTGGAGTATTGTGCGCAGTTCTGGTCACCACATTACGGGAAGGACGTAATTGCTCTGGAGAGAGTGCAGAGAAGATTTACAAGAATGTTGCCAGGGCTTGAAAATTGCAGCTCCGAGGAGAGATTGGATAGGCTGGGGTTGTTTTCCTTGGAGCAGAGGAGGCTGAGGGGAGACTTGATTGAGGTGTACAAAATTATGAGGGGCCCAGATAGAGTAGACAGGAAGTACCTGTTTCCCCTAGCGGAGAGTTCAAGAACTAGAGGACAGAGATTTAAGCTGATTGGTGGAAGGATTAGAGGGGACATGAGGGAAAAGCTATTTTGCCCAGAGGGGTGTAAGATTCTCAAAATTCACAGATCCCCCAAAACTCGGAGAAAAACCCTAAAGAAAAGGACTTTGGACTCTTTTCTAACCATTTCAGGGCGATGAAATATTGGGCCGAACAGAGGGTGATTCAAGGTCAAAAACCAAGATTTGGTATTTTAAAAAGGCATGTTTGGGCTTGTGAAGGAAAAGGCTGCAGCAGGAGTTGGGATCAAGCTCTGTAATAGACGGTTTGAGTATTGGAGTTCATCAAACTGTCTGAGGAACTGTGTGACCTCACTCAGCCCCTACCAAACATTTACATTCGTACAATAGACCCACGGAAGAGCAGTCCCCACCCAAATTACAGGACCCATCCAAAACAGGCATAAAACAAATCCAATCAGCCCACTCCACAGAAATCTCAGGCCCAGTCAGGAAACTCGAAACCTGAGCACAATAACTACAATGACTGCAATCAAGCAAGAGCTCAACAACTGATGAAACCATCCCAAAACCACTTCACACATTTCATAAACAAGTTACTCTTAACGAGCCAGCCAAAATCTTACAATAAACCGGGTCAGATTTGGCACGCAGATAAGGAGGCTTCAATTAGTATAATTGAAGGCCTATTTTCTCAAGAAGTTCAGTTCAGCCAGGAGTTCGACAGCTCGGGAGACAACAGTTCAACAAGGCGAGGGGGCGACAGAAAGAAGTTCAACAGAGAAGGTCAGCAGCTCTAGAAGCAGGTCGACACACAAGAAGAAACCAGAGCATCAGCCCCAGTGACCATCAGACACCTCGTGGCAACAAGGGCCTTACGAAACAACCAACCGAATATTACCACCAACTAACCGGGTAATATTGGGCCATCGCGACCAAAGAAAACCAACTCGGGAGAAAACCGAAGATCCGCAAAGTTTCCACTCTACAATCTATTCCTGACTTACCCCTGGGTGAGTTTTCTACTCAAAAGATTCTAAATCCTATCACTTTACGAAGAAAAGTGGGTACTCACCCGATAGATCCAGGGCGCACCCGACCGCATCAGCGGGCTCGCGAAGACTGACCAGCTACGCAGTTGAAGTCCTCGACCGTGTCTGGGGTACGGCAGATACCAACCAACACATACAGCGAACCCCGAAATCACAAACCAGCTCAACTGTCAAGGATTCGTTTGGTGAGCATTATCTCTGGTCCTTTAGAGCCCAACTTAGCTAGTACAGTGGGATTGGGAGGGGTGAGGTGTCTTTCTACTGTAATTTCCCTCGTGTGTACTGAAGTGTTCCGCATTTTATTAGAGTGTTAAGATTGTTGTGTTGTATTTCCTCTCTTGAATAAAGATCAAAGTTTCTTGCACCAAAACCAGTTGTCTGCTGCACTTTGTCACAACCCCCAAATAAGCCCAAGGTCTAGAACCCAGTCCGTGTGGTGAAGGTTCTCCCACAGTGCTGTTAGGAAGGGAGCTCCAGGATTTTGACCCAGCGACGATGAAGGAACGGCGATATATTTCCAAGTCGAGATGGTGTGTGGTTTAATACAACCGAGTGTCTTGCGAGGCCATTTCAGAGGGCAGTTAAGGGTCAATCACATTGGTGTCGGACTAAAGTCACATATGGGCCCAGAGCGGGTAAAATTAGCAGGTTTCCTTCCCTAAAGGGCATTAATGAACCAGTTGGGTTTTTAACAACAATCCAACTGCTTCACAGTCACTTTTACTGACACCAGCTTTTTATTTCTAAATTTATTTAACTTGCCACACTGGGATTTGAACTCATGCTCTCTGGATTCCTGGTCCAGTACCATAACCACTACATCACCGTACCCTGGGGTGAGTGCCCATTCATCTGCCGTAACTTCAGTGAAAGAGTCGCAGAAACCCCCAACAAACGGTGTCATTGCCACTTCCACTATTTCCCGGGGACTGCACAGATCTTCTCCCCAAATTATGGCCGACGAACGGGAGAATCCCCATAGAAATTCCCCCAAGGAATTTGGGGAGATAGGGAGGAGACAGAGATCATAATGAAAGGAGAAAGAAAGAGAGAAAGAGAGGGAAAGAAAGAAAGAGATAAGAACTCCTATTTAGAACACCCCAAAGCACTTCACAGCCAATTAATTCACTGTTTTTTGAGGTCACTGTTGTTTTTGAGGTAAACACGATGGCAAATTTGCTCACAGCAAAGTTCCACAAACAGCAAAATGAAAGAATCGCCAGATAATCAGCTGGGGAGGAATATTGGTCTCCGGACACAGGGAGAACTCTGCGCTCATTCCAATCGTGCAATGAAATAAAGAACTTACATTTCCATAAAACCTTTCACATACTCAGGAGAATCCAAAGTGGGTCATAGCCAATGAGCTGTCTCTCTCCATCTCTCTCTTTCTCAGTGCCTCTCTCGCTCGGTCTCCGTCTCCATCTCTCCATCTCTCCATCTCATTTGCTCTGTCACTCTCCATCTCTCTCTCCCTATGCCTCTTTCATTCTCTCTCTCCGTCTCTCAATATCTCTCTCACTCTGTCCCCATCTCCATCTCTCCCTCTCTCATTTGTTCTGTCACTCTCCATCTCTCTCTCCCTATGCCTCTTTCATTCTCTCTCTCCGTCTCTCAATATCTCTCTCACTCTGTCCCCATCTCCATCTCTCCCTCTCTCATTTGTTCTGTCACTCTCCATCTCTCTCTCCCTATGCCTCTTTCATTCTCTCTCTCCATCTCTCAATATCTCTCTCACTCTGTCCCCATCTCCATCTCTCCCTCTCTCGTTTGTTCTGTCACTCTCCATCTCTCTCTCCCTATGCCTCTTTCATTCTCTCTCTCCGTCTCTCAATATCTCTCTCACTCTGTCCCCATCTCCATCTCTCCCTCTCTCGTTTGTTCTGTCACTCTCCATCTCTCTCTCCCCGTGCCTCTTTCATTCTCACTCTGCCTCTCTTGGCGTCTCTCATTCTCTCTGCCTCTCTCAGTATGTCTCTCCCTCTCTCTTACGTTCTCGCCATCTTCCATTCTTTCACTGTCTGTGTGTGTGTGTGTGTGTGTGTGTCTCTCTCCTCTCTCTCCCTCCCTCTAATCATCTCTCCCCCGTCTCTCAGTCTCTCTCTTCCTCAGCCTCTGCCTGTCTATGTTAGCTCAGAATTAAGACAATATCCAGCGACCTCACACAGTCTCTCAGTCCTTTCATTCCATTCCCAGAGGCTGAAGAGCCACGATTTGTGCTGAGAGATCTCACTGCGAGATTTGGAGTGTGCTGAAGGTTTATCAGTGGGTGAGATTGCTCTCTGTGAGATGTCCCTCACTTCTCCTCAAGCTGTGGAGATGCCGGTGATGGACTGGGGTTGACAATTGTAAACAATTTTACAACACCAAGTTATAGTCCAGCAATTTTATTTTAAATTCACAAGCTTTCGGAGACTTCCTCCTTCCTCAAGCAGCTTTTTAAAAGGCCTTGCCTCACATCAGCCTCTGAAGGTACTTTCTAGAAAAATGTGGTTTTATGGAGTAAGCATAAAAAAAATCAAATTATTCTAAAAAGATGTTCAGTTCACAGCCACAGGCAATAAAAAGGAAATGTTAAATCAAAGAAAGAATGAAAAGTCAAAGGAACAGAACTCTGCAATCAGTGAACAGTGAGGCCCGTGTGTGTCTCAGTGTCAGCTCCTGTACATGGACAGTACACAGTGGGTAAAAGGGAACGATTCACTCCTGTCAGGTACTGTACGGCCCCGTGTGTGTCTCAGTGTCAGCTCCTGTACATGGACAGTACACAGTGGGTAAAAGGGAACGATTCACTCCTGTCAGGTACTGTACGGCCCGTGTGTGTCTCAGTGTCAGCTCCTGTACATGGACAGTACACAGTGGGTAAAAGGGAACGATTCACTCCTGTCTGGTACTGTACGGCCCCGTGTGTTTCTCAGTGTCAGCTCCTGTACATGTACAGCACACAGTGGGTAAAAGGGAACAATTCACTCCCGTCTGGGAGCACACAGTCCGTGTGTGTCTCAGTGTCAGCTCCTGTACATGTACAGCACACAGTGGGTAAAAGGGAACAATTCACTCCCGTCTGGGAGTACACAGTCCGTGTGTGTCTCAGTGTCAGCTCCTGTACATGTATTCTGATCTATCCTTTTAGGTCCAAAGTGGATGACCTCACACTTTCTTACATTGAAATCCATTTGCCACAGTTTTGCCCATTCACTTAATCTATTAATAAATCTCTGTAATTTGATGCTTCCATCTACACTGTTTACAATGCTGCCTATCAGAGTAGGCTATTTAAGAAAGATGAGAGAGGGAAACCAGGGAATTATAGACCAGTTAGCCTAACATCTGTTGTTGGGAAATTACTGGAGTCTATAATTAAGGAGAGAGTGACTGAACACTTTGAAAATTTCCAGCTGATCAGAGAGAGCCAGCATGGATTTGAGTACCTGCCCATTATCCCTACTCTCTGTCTCCTGCCGCTCGGCCAATTTCCCAACCAGGTCAATAATTTGCCCTCAATTCTATGAGCTTCAACTTTAGCTAACAGTCTCAGTAAAGGGCAGGTCGTGCCTGACGAACCTGATTGAATTTTTTGAAGCGGTGACTAAAGTAGTGGACAGGGGAATGTCAATGGATGTTATTTATATGGACTTCCAGAAGGTATTTGATAAGGTCCCACATAAGAGACTGTTAGCTAAAGTTGAAGCTCATGGAATTGAGGGCAAATTATTGACCTGGTTGGGAGATTGGCCGAGCGGCAGGAGACAGAGAGTAGGGATAATGGGCAGGTACTCAAATTGGCAGGATGTGACTAGTGGAGTCCTGCAGGGATCTGTGTTGGGACCTCAACTATTCACTGTATTTATTAACGACTTAGATGACGGAATAGAGAGCCACATATCCAAGTTTGCCGATGACACAAAGATAGGCAGCATTTTAAGCAGTGTAGATGGAAGCATAAAATTACAAAGGACTATTAATAGGTTAAGTGAATGGGCAAAACTGTGGCAAATGGATTTCAATGTAGGCAAGTGTGAGGTCATCCACTTTGGTCCTAAAAAGGATAGAACAGGGTACTTTCTAAATGGTGAAAAGCTCAAAACAGTGGAGGTCCAAAGGGACTTAGGGGGCCATATACATGGATCATTAAAATGTCATGGACAGGTACAGAAAATAATCAATAAGGCTAATGGAATGTTGGCCTTTATATCTAGAGGACTAGAGTACAAGGGGGCAGAAGTTATGCTGCAGCTATACAAAACCCTGGTTACTCCGCACCTGAAGTACTGTGAGCAGTTCTGGGCACCGCACCTTCGGAAGGACATATTGGCCTTGGAGGGAGTGCAGCGTAGGTTTACTAGAATGATACCCAGACTTCAAGGGTTAAGTTACAAGGAGAGATTACACAAACTAGGATTGTATTCCCTGGAATTTAGAAGATTATGGGGTGATTTGAATCATAGAATCATAGAATCATAGAAGTTACAACATGGAAACAGGCCCTTCGGCCCAACATGTCCATGTCGCCCAGTTTATACCACTAAGCTAGTCCCAATTGCCTGCACTTGGCCCATATCCCTCTATACCCATCTTACCCATGTAGCTGTCCAAATGCTTTTTAAAAGACAAAATTGTACCCGCCTCTACCACTGCCTCTGGCAGCTCGTTCCAGACACTCACCACCCTTTGAGTGAAAAAATTGCCCCTCTGGACCCTTTTGTATCTCTCCCCTCTCACCTTAAATCTATGCCCCCTCGTTATAGACTCCCCTACCTTTGGGAAAAGATTTGGACTATCTACCTTATCTATGCCCCTCATTATTTTATAGACTTCTATAAGATCACCCCTTAACCTCCTACTCTCCAGGGAAAAAAGTCCCAGTCTGTCTAACCTCTCCCTATAAGTCAAACCATCAAGTCCCGGTAGCATCCTAGTAAATCTTTTCTGCACTCTTTCTAGTTTAATAATATCCTTTCTATAATAGGGTGACCAGAACTGTACACAGTATTCCAAGTGTGGCCTCACCAATGCCCTGTACAACTTCAACAAGACATCCCAACTCCTGTATTCAATGTTCTGACCAATGAAACCAAGCATGCTGAATGCCTTCTTCACCACCCTATCCACCTGTGACTCCACTTTCAAGGAGCTATGAACCTGTACTCCTAGATCTCTTTGTTCTATAACTCTCCCCAACGCCCTACCATTAACGGAGTAGGTCCTGGCCCGAAGTGATCGAAGTTTTCAAGATATTAAGGGGAACGGATAGGGTGGATAGAGAGAAACTATTTCCGCTGGTTGGGGATTCTAGGAGTAGGGGACACAGTCTAAAAATTAGAACCAGACCTTTCAGGAGCGAGATTAGAAAACATTTCTACACACAAAGGGTGGGAGAAGTTTGGAACTCTCTTCTGCAAATGGCAGTTGCTGCTAGCTCAATTGTTAATTTTAAATCTGAGATTGATAGATTTTTGTTAACCAAAGGTATTAAGGGATATGGGGCTAAGGTGGGTATATGGAGTTCGATCACAGATCAACCATGAGCTCATCGAATGGCGGAACAGGCTCGAGGGGCTGAATGGCCTCCTCCGGTTCCTGTGTTCAGTGCACAGCAGGTAAAAGGGAATGATTCACTCCCATTTGGAATTGTACGGCCCGTGTGCATCTCAGTGTCAGCTCCTGTATATGTAAAGCACACTGCGCGTAAAAGGGAACGATTCAGTCCCGTCAAGGCGTTTGATAATGTGCCGCACGGTAGGCTTATCATCATGATTGCAGCCCATGAAATAAAGGGGGCAGTAGCAACATGGATACAGAATTGGCTAAGTGACAGGAAACAGAGAGTAGTGATGAACAGTTGTTTTTCGGACTGGAGGGAGGTGTACAGTGGTGTTCCCCAGGGGTCAGTGCTGGGACCACTGCTTTTCTTGATATATATTAATGACTTGGAACTTGGGTGTACAGGGCACAATTTCAAAATTTATAGATGACACAAAACTTGGAAGTGTAGTGAACAGTGAGGAGGATAGTGATAGACTTCAAGAGGATATAGACAGGCTGGTGGAATGGGCGGACACGTGGCAGATGAAATTTAACACAGAAAAATGCGAAGTGATACATTTCGGCAGGAAGAATGAGGAGAGGCAATATAAACTAGAGGGTACAATTCTAAAAAGGGGTACAGGAACAGAGAGATCTGGGGGTATATGTACATAAATCGTTGAAGGTGGCAGGGCAGGTTGAGAAAGTGGTTAAAAAAGCATACAGGATCCTGGGCTTTATAAATAGAGGCATAGAGTACAAAAGTAAGGAAGTTATGATGAACCTTTATAAAACACTGGTTCGGCCACAACTGGAGTATTGTGTCCAGTTCTGGGCACCGCACTTTAGGAAAGATGTGAAGGCCTTAGACAGGGTGCAGAAGAGATTTACTAGAATGATTCCAGGGATGTGGGACTTTAGTTACGTGGATAGACTGGAGAAGCTGGGGTTGTTCTCCTTGGAACAGGGAAGGTTGAGAGGAGATTTGATCGAGGGGTTCAAAATCATGAAGGGTCTAGACAGAGTAGATAGAGAGAAACTGTTCCCATTGGTGGAAGGGTGAAGAACCAGAGGACACAGATTTAAGGTGATTGGCAAAAGAACCAAAGGTGACATGAGGGAAAACTTTTACACAGCGAGTGGTTATGATCTGGAATGCACTGCCCGAGGGGGTGGTGGAGGCAGATTCAATCATGGCCTTCAAAAGGGAACTGGATAAGTACTTGAAAGGAAAAATTTGCAGGGCTACGGGGAAAGGGCGGGGGAGTGGGACTAGCTGGATTGCTCTTGCAGAGAGCTGGCACGGACTTGATGAATCGAATGGCCTCCTTCCGTGCTGTAACCTTTCTATGATTCTATAGTACTGTACGGCCCGTCTGTGTCTCAGTGTCAGCTCCTGTACATGGACAGTAGAGTGGGTAAAAGGGAACAATTCACTCCTGTCTGGGACTGTACGGCCCCGTGTGGCCAGCTCCTCGAATGAAGTGTGTCTTTGTAATTTACTCCAGTAGAGAGATGGGAACGAAAGGAAGGTTTGAGCAGGGGAATTCTCACTTGCATGTCATCTATTCCACCACTCACAGCGCTTATTCCTTGTGAAGTAATTAAATTCTTTCATCCCCAACTGCAAGTGGTTTGGCTTTCAATCCCAGAGACCTGAGAGCAGCCAAACAATCTCCCCCTGGACCCACTGAGAGCAGCCAAACAATCTCCCCCTGGACCCACTGAGAGCAGCCAAACAATCTCCCCCTGGACCCACTGAGAGCAGCCAAACAATCTCCCCCTGGACCCACTGAGAGCAGCCAAACAATCTCCCCCTGGACCCACTGAGAGCAGCCAAACAATCTCCCCTGGACCCACTGAGAGCAGCCAAACAATCTCCCCCTGGACCCACTGAGAGCAGCCAAACAATCTCCCCTGGACCCACTGAGAGCAGCCAAACAATCTCCCCTGGACCCACTGAGAGCAGACAAACAATCTCCCCTGGACCCACTGAGAGCAGCCAAACAATCTCCCCTGGACCCACTGAGAGCAGCCAAACAATCTCCCCCTGGACCCACTGAGAGCAGACAAACAATCTCCCCCTGGACCCACTGAGAGCAGCCAAACAATCTCCCCTGGACCCACTGAGAGCAGACAAACAATCTCCCCTGGACCCACTGAGAGCAGCCAAACAATCTCCCCTGGACCCACTGAGAGCAGCCAAACAATCTCCCCCTGGACCCACTGAGAGCAGACAAACAATCTCCCCCTGGACCCACTGAGAGCAGCCAAACAATCTCCCCTGGACCCACTGAGAGCAGCCAAACAATCTCCCCCTGGACCCACTGAGAGCAGACAAACAATCTCCCCCTGGACCCACTGAGAGCAGACAAACAATCTCCCCCTGGACCCACTGAGAGCAGACAAACAATCTCCCCTGGACCCACTGAGAGCAGACAAACAATCTCCCCCTGGACCCACTGAGAGCAGACAAACAATCTCCCCCTGGACCCACTGAGAGCAGACAAACAATCTCCCCCTGGACCCACTGAGAGCAGCCAAACAATCTCCCCTGGACCCACTGAGAGCAGACAAACAATCCACCCGTGGACTCACTGACGAGAGGGGATCCCAAAGGACTTCATTATATCAACGCCTGCAGCCCATTCGCTCAATAGGGACAGAAACAATTGAGTCGGCTGAGAGGTAATGAGCTGCTGAGACTGCGTGTTAACCCGTTCACTACCACAGAAAGAGAAAACAAAAAGAAAGAAAGACAGGCAGACTTGCATTTCTACAGAGTCTTTCACAACATCCAAAACCACTTTACAGCCAATGAAGTAATTTTGAAGTGTACTCACTGTTGTAATGTAGGAAACACGGCAGCTAATTTGCGCACAGCAAGATCCCACAAACAGCAATGTGATAATGACCAGATAATCTGTTTTTCAGTGATATTGGTTGAGGGATAAATATTGGCCCCAGGACGAACTCCCTCAGTGCTGACACTCCGACAGTGCAACGCTCCCTTAGTACTGACCCTCTGACAGTGCGGCGTTCCCTCAGTACTGTCCCTCCGACAGTGCAGCGCTCCCTCAGTGCTGACCCTCCGACAGTGCAGCCCTCCCTCAGTACTGACCCTCCGACAGTGCAGCGTTCCCACAGTACTGCCCCTCCGACAGTGCAGCGCTCCCTCAGTACTGACCCTCCGACAGTGCAGCGCTCCCTCAGTGCTGACCCTCCGACAGTGCGGCATTCCCTCAGTACTGCCCCTCCGACAGTGCGGCGCTCCCTCAGTACTGCCCCTCCGACAGTGCAGCGCTCCCTCAGTACTGACCCTCCGACAGTGCAGCGCTCCCTCAGTGCTGACCCTCCGACAGTGCGGCGTTCCCTCGGTACTGACCCTCCGACAGTGCAGCCCTCCCTCAGTACTGACCCTCCGACAGTGCGGCGTTCCCTCAGTACTGACCCTCCGACAGTGCGGCGTTCCCTCAGTACTGACCCTCCGACAGTGCAGCGCTCCCTCAGGGCTGCACTGGGATTGTTAGCCTGGAACATGGGCTCAAGTCTCTAGACGTGGGACTTGAACCCATGATCTTCTGACCCAGAGGCAGGAGTACTGCCCACTGAGCAACCTCTACTACACAGAGTGATACCTGAAAGAATTGAGACCCGAAATTCCGGGTCTGTTCTGGTGCTCCCTCCTTTTCTCGGAGTGTTTTGTTTGCGGAATGTCAGATTCCCGTCTCCATGGAAAAAGTAAACAGCGGCCGGGGAGGGAGTGGGAAAGATTCCCAGCGTCAAGCGTTGCTATTCCACTGGCCAATTCAGGACCAGAGAGAGTGTGGGCGGAGGGGAGCCCACGATATAAAGAGTGAACGAGGGATTCCCAGAAACATAAAAAACACAACTTGCATTTATATAGCACCTTTAACATAGTGAAACGTCCCGAGATACTTCACAGGAGTGATTATCAAACAAAATTTGACATCGAGCCACATAAGGAGATATTAGGACAGGTACAAGGTAGGTTTCAAGGAGCATCTTAAAGAAGGAGAGAGAGGCAGAGAGGTTTCGGGAAGGAATTCCAGAGATTAGGACCCAGGCAGCTGAAGGCACGGCCGCCAATGGTGGAGCGAAGGGAGTGGGGGATGAGCAAGAGGCCAGAATTGGAGGAGCACAGAAATTTGGGAGGGCTGTAAAGCTGGAAGAGTTTACAGAGATAGGGAGGGGCGAGGCCACGGAGGGGTTGATTCAGAGTAAAGCTCCCTCCACACTGTCCCATCAAACACTCCCAGGGCAGGTACAGCACGGGTTAGATACAGAGTAAAGCTCCCTCCACACTGTCCCATCAAACACTCCCAGGGCAGGTACAGCACGGGTTAGATACAGAGTAAAGCTCCCTCTACACTGTCCCATCAAACACTCCCAGGGCAGGTACAGCACGGGTTAGATACAGAGTAAAGCTCCCTCCACACTGTCCCATCAAACACTCCCAGGGCAGGTACAGCACGGGTTAGATACAGAGTAAAGCTCCCTCTACACTGTCCCATCAAACACTCCCAGGGCAGGTACAGGGTTAGATACAGAGTAAAGCTCCCTCTACACTGTCCCATCAATCACTCCCAGGTCAGGTACAGGGTTAGATACAGAGTAAAGCTCCCTCTACACTGTCCCATCAAACACTCCCAGGGTCAGGTACAGGGTTAGATACAGAGTAAAGCTCCCTCTACACTGTCCCATCAATCACTCCCAGGGCAGGTACAGGGTTAGATACAGAGTAAAGCTCCCTCTACACTGTCCCATCAATCACTCCCAGGGCAGGTACAGGGTTAGATACAGAGTAAAGCTCCCTCTACACTGACAGGTTCTATCCAGATATGATGAAGGAGGTTTTCTGCTCTGAAGATCTGAGGTCAGTGTTGAGGTGTAGAGGTGGCCTTTCCCTCTCAAAACCAGCTCTCTGGAGGAGACGGAGTGAGTACACAGATGGAGACGGATTGCTGTGACAATCAGGAAGGATTTATTAAAACTATTAGTCAGGGTGAAGCATATGGCCCTTATCAAACCGCTAAACGATGCACAGCGTCTGCTCCTCCCAGTTACCGCAGACCCATTTAATATGCCCACAATCCCATTATTCCACTCCGATTGGGCCAGTGCGGAATTGGAGGTCCAGCATCAGCTGACTTGTCAGCTTGGCTCAGTTGGTATCACTCTCACTCCTGGGTCAGAAAGTTATGGAGCTCGAGCCCCACTCCAGAGACTTGAGCCCATAAAACAGGCTGACACTCCCAGTGCAGTACTGAGGGAGCGCTGCACTGTCGGACGGTCAGTACTGAGGGAGCGCTGCACTGTCGGAGGGTCGGTACTGAGGGAGGGCTGCACTGTCGGAGGGTCAGTACTGAGAAAGGGCTGCACTGTCGGAGGGTCAGTACTGAGGGAGCGCTGCACTGTCGGACGGTCAGTACTGAGGGAGTGCTGCACTGTCGGAGGGTCGGTACTGAGGGAGCGCTGCACTGTCGGAGGGTCAGTACTGAGGGAGCGCTGCACTGTCGGAGGGTCAGTACTGAGGGAGTGCTGCACTGTCGGAGGGTCAGTACTGAGGGAGCGCTGCACTGTCGGAGGGTCAGTACTGAGGGAGGGCTGCACTGTCGGAGGGTCAGTACTGAGGGAGCGCTGCACTGTCGGAGGGTCAGTACTGAGGGAGCGCTGCACTGTCGGAGGGTCGGTACTGAGGGAGTGCTGCACTGTTGGAGGGTCAGTACTGAGGGAGCGCTGCACTGTCGGAGGGTCAGTACTGAGGGAGCGCTGCACTGTCGGAGGGTCAGTATTGAGGGAGGGCTGCACTGTCGGAGGGTCAGTACTGAGGGAGCGCTGCACTGTCGGAGGGTCAGTACTGAGGGAGCGCTGCACTGTCGGAGGGTCAGTACTGAGGGAGGGCTGCACTGTTGGAGGGTCAGTACTGAGGGAGCGCTGCACTGTCGGAGGGTCAGTACTGAGGGAGGGCTGCACTGTCGGGGGGTCAGTACTGAGGGAGGGCTGCACTATCGGAGGGTCAGTACTGAGGGAGCACCGCACTGTCGGAGGGTCAGTACTGAGGGAGGGCTGCACTGTCGGAGGGTCAGTACTGAGGGAGGGCTGCACTGTCGGAGGGTCAGTACTGAGGGAGCGCTGCACTGTCGGAGGGTCAGTACTGAGGGAGCGCTGCACTGTCGGAGGGTCAGTACTGAGGGAGCGCTGCACATAGTGTGTGAGATTCCAATAATAGTGCCCCCTATATACACACAATAACAACAACTTACATTTATGAAGCGTCTTTAACACAGTGAAACATCCCAAGAGCGATTGTCAAACAAAATTTGCAGAGCCACTTAACGAGACATTAGGACAGGTGACCAAAAGCTTGGTCAAAGAGGTAGGTTTTAAGGAAGGTCCTAAAGGAGGAGAGAGAGGGAGAGAGGGAGAGAGGTTTAGGGAGGGAATTCCAGAGCTCAGGGCCCAGGCAGCTGAAGGCACGGCCGCCAATAGCAGAGCGAAGGAAATCGGGGATGCGCAAGCGGCCAGAATCATAGAATCATAGAATGGTCACAGCGCAAAAGGAGGCCATTCGGCCCATCGAGCCCCTCCTGGATCTTTGTAAGAGCAATCCAGTAAGTCCCACTCCCCCACTCTTTCCCCATAGCTCTGCAAATTTTTCACTTCAAATATTTATCAAATTCCTTTTTCAAAGCCACCATTGAATCTGCCTCCACCACCCCCTCAGGCAGTGCATTCCAGATCATAACAACTCGCTGCGTAAAAAGGTTTTTCCTCATGTCGCCTTTGGTTCTTTTGCCAATCACCTTAAATCTGTGCCCTCTGGTTCTCGACCCTTCCACCAATGGGAATAGTTTCTCTTTATTTACTTTATCTAGACCCTTCATGATTTTGAACACCTCGATCAAATCTCCTCTCAACCTTCTCTGTTCCAAGGAGAACAATCCCAGCTTCTCCAGTCTATCCACGTAACTAAAGTCCCTCATCCCTGGAACCATTCTAGTAAATCTTTTCTGCACCCTCTCTAAGGCCTTCACATCCTTCCTAAAGTGCGGAGCCCAGAACTGGACACAATACTCCAGTTGTGGCCAAACCAGTGTTTTATAAAGGTTCATCATAACCTCCATACTTTTGTACTCTATGCCTCTATTTATAAAGCCCAGGATCCCGTATGCTTTTTTAACCACTTTCTCAACCTGCCCTGTCACCTTCAAAGATTTGTGTATGTGCACCCCCAAATCTCTCTGTTCCTGCACCCCTTTAGAATTGTGCCCTCTAGTTTATATTGCCTCTCTTTGTTCTTCCTGCCAAAATGTATCATTTCACACTTCTTTGTATTAAATTTCATCTGCCACGTGCCCGCCCATTCCACCAGCCTGTCTATATCCTCTTGAAGTCTATCACTATCCTCCTCACTGTTCACTACACTTCCAAGTTTTGTCTCATCTGCAAATTTTGAAATTGTGCCCTGTACACCCAAGTCCAAGTCATTAATATACATTAAGAAAAGCAGTGGTCCCAGCACCGACCCCTGGGGAACACCACTGTATACCTCCCTCCAGTCCGAAAAACAACCGTTCACCACTACTCTCTGTTTCCTGTCACTTAGCCAATTTCCTATCCATGCTACCACTGCCCCTTTTATTCCATGGGCATCAATTTTGCTGACAAGCCTATTATGTGGCACTTTATCAAATACCTTTTGAAAGTGCAGATACACCACATCAACCGCACTGCCCTCATCTACCCTCTCTGTTACCTCATCAAAAAACTCAAATCAAGTTAGTTAAACACGATTTGCCTTTAACAAATCTGTGCTGGCCTTTCCCTAATCAATCCACACTTGTCCAAGTGACTATTAATTCTGTCCCAATTTATCGTTTCTAATAGTTTCCCCACTACTGAGGTTAAACTGACTGGCCTGTAGTTGCTGGGTTTATCCTTACACCCTTTTTTGAACAAGGAAGTAACATTTGCAATTCTCCAGTCCTCTGGCACTGCCCCCAGATTGGAAGATTGGGGCAATTTCCACCCTTACTTCCCTCAGCAACCTGGGATGCATCCCATCCGGACCGGGTGACTTATCTACTTTCAGTACAGCTAGCTTTTCTAGTACCTCTTTATCAATTTTGAGTCCATCCACTATCTCAACTACCTCCTCTTTTACTGAGACTCTGGCAGCATCTTCTTCCTTGGTAAAGACAGATGCAAAGTACTCATTTAGTACCTGTGCCCTCTGCCTCCATGAGTCGATCTCCCTTTTGGTCCCTAATCGGCCCCACCCCTCCTCTTATTACCCATTTACTATTTATATGCCTGTAGAAGACTGTTGGATTCCCTTTTATGTTGGCCGCTAGTCTATTTTCATACTCTCTCTTTGCCCCTCTTATTTCCTTTTTCACTTCTCTGTACTTTCTATATTCTGCCTGGTTCTCACTTGTGTTATCAACCTGACATCTGTCATACACCCCTTTGTTCTGCTTCATCTTACTCACTATCTCTTTTGTCATCCAGGGAGCTCTGGCTTTAGTTGCCCTCCCTTTCCCCCTCGTGGGAATGTACCCAGACTGTACCCGAACCATCTCCTCTTTAAAGGCCGCCCACTGTTCAATTATAGTTTTGCCTGCCAATCTTTGATTCCAATTTACCCAGACCAGATCTGTTCTCATCCCATTGAAATTGGCCCTCCTCCAATTGAGTATTTTTACTCTAGATTGCTCCTTGTCCTTTTCCGTAACTAATCTAAACTTTATGATATTATGATCGCTGTTCCCTAAATGCTCCCCCACTGATACTTGCTCCACTTGGCCCACCTCATTCCCCAGAACCAGATCCAGCAATGCCTCCTTCCTCGTTGGAAACATGTGAATCGGAGGAGTGCAGAGATCTCGGAGGGTTGTAGGGCTGGAGGGGGTTACAGAGATAGGGGGGGGGGCGGGTGGCGAGGTCCTGGAGGGATTTGAAAACAAGGATGAGAATTCTAGAATTGTTGCCTGATGGGGAGGCAATGTAGGTCAGTGAGCACAGTGGGTGATGGGTCAGTGGGACTATATACCTCCCCTGTAGATCCACACCACCCTAAGCCTCTGCTCGCTATCTGTTTTATGATGATTAATGAGCAGTTAATGTCCCTCTCCTCACATTATTGGCCCCACAATTCACCACAAATTATCCACAATCCTGCACCAAACTACTCACAGCTCAATATTGAATTGCTCACAATTATTTTCAGTTCCAGGACCCTCTCTGCCTGGGCTACCTGGTTTTAAGTCCAGCTCCCTCAGTCTGGGGAAAGCTGCATTGGTGAGTGAGACCTCGGTCAACAGAATGGGATGGAAAACATGTCAGGAGAAGAACTACATTAACAAAGAAAAGAAAGGAATAACTTGCATTTATATAATGCCTTTCACACCTGCCCCCTCAGGTGGATTTAAAAGATCCCGGCCACTATTTCAAAGAAGAGCAGGGGGGAGTTCTCCCCGGTGTCCTGGGCCAATATTTATCCCTCAATCAACATGATTAAAACAGATTATCTGGTCATTATCACATTGCTGTTTGTGGGATCTTGCTGTGCGCAAATTGGCTGCCACTTTTTTTTATTCGTTCATGGGACGTGGGCGTCGCTGGCGAGGCCGGCATTTATTGCCCATCCCTAATTGCCCTTGAGAAGGTGGTGGTGAGCCGCCTTCTTGAACCGCTGCAGTCCGTGTGGTGAAGATTCTCCCACAGTGCTGTTAGGAAGGGAGTTCCAGGATTTTGACCCAGTGACGATGAAGGAACGGCGATATATATTTCCAAGTCGGGATGGTGTGTGACTTGGAGGGGAACGTGCAGGTGGTGTTGTTCCCATGTGCCTGCTGCCCTTGTCCTTCTAGGTGGTAGAGGTCGTGGGTTTGGGAGGTGCTGTCGAAGAAGCCTTGGCGAGTTGCTGCAGTGCGTCCTGTGGACGGTACACACTGCGGCCACTGTGCGCCGGTGGGGGAGGGAGTACTGAGTCCAATGGCAAATGAACTGCTCTGCCTTGGATGTCGTTGAGCTTCTTACAGCTGCATTCCAGGCAAGTGGAGAATATTCCATCACATGTCCTTTGTACGTAATGAAGAGGCTTTGGAGAGTCCGGAGGTGAGTCACTTATCACAGAGCACCCAGCCTCTGACCTACTCCAATAGCCAAGGTGTTGATGGTCCAGTTAATCCCCTGATCAATGATGACCCCCAAGATGTTGATGGTGGGGGACTCATTGATGGGGGAGCCATTGAAGGTCAGGGGAGATGACTGCGTTTTCTCTTATTGGAGATTACACAGAATTACATAGAATGTACAGCACAGAAACAGGCCATTCGGCCCAACTGGTCTATGCTGGCGTTTATGCTCCACACAAGCCTCCTCCCACCCCTCTTCATCTCACCCTATCAGCATATCCTTCTAATCCTTTCTCCCTCATGTATTTATCCAGCTTCCCCCTTAAATGCATCTATTCTATTTCATAAAATCATAGAATTGTTACAGCACAGAAGGAGGCCATTTGGCCCATCAAGCCTGTGCCGGCTCTTTGTAAGAGCAATCCAGTTAGTCCCATTCCCCCGCTCTTTCCCTGTCGACCTGCAAATTTTTTCCGTTCAAGTATTTATCCAGTTCCTTTTTGAAAGCCACGATTGAATCTGCCTCCACCACCCCCTCGGGCCGTGCATTCCAGATCATAACCACTCACTGTGTAAAAAAGGTTTTCCTCATGTCGCCTTTGGTTCTTTTGCCAATCACCTTAAATCTGTGTCCTCTGGTTCTCAACCCTTCCACCTCAACTACTCCTTGTGGGAGTGAGATCCACATTCTCACCACTCTCTGGGTGAAGAAGTTTCTCCTGAATTCCCGATTGGATTTATTAGTGACTATCTTATATTTATTGCCCCTAGTTCTGGTCTCCCCCACAAGTGAAACATCTTCTCTACGTCTACCCTATCAAACCCTTTCATAATCTTAAAGTCCTCTATCAGGTCACCCCTCAGTCTTCTCTTTTCTAGAGAAAAGAGCCCCAGCCTGTTCAGATAGTCATAGCCTGGCATTTATGTGGGGCAAACGTTACCTGCAATTTGGTGAGGCACAGGTCCGTGACCAGCAGCTATTCAACTGTAACAGGGAGCACCTTCAGAAGAGGAGAGGAGGAATTAAAGAAACAAATAGCGAACGTCTCCAATAATAAAACGGAGAGACCCAGGATGGTATGTTGCCTCCCTGGTGCAAGGGTCAAGGATGTCTCGGAGCGGCTGCAGGACATTCTGGAGGGGGAGGGTGAACAGCCAGTTGTCGTGGTGCATATAGGCACCAACGATATAGGTAAAAAACAGGATGAGGTCCTACAAGCTGAATTTAGGGAGTTAGGAGTTAAACTAAAGAGTAGGACCTCAAAGGTAGTAATCTCAGGATTGCTACCAGTGCCACGGGTTAGTCAGAGTAGGAATGACAGGATAGCTAAGATGAATACGTGGCTTGAGAGATGGTGCAAGCTGGAGGGATTCAAATTCCTGGGCCATTGGAACCGGTTCTGGGGGAGGTGGGACCAGTACAAATTGGACGGTCTGCATCTGGGCAGGACTGGAACCAATGTCCTAGGGGGAGTGTTTGCCAGTGCTGTTGGGGAGGGTTTAAAATAATGTGGCAGGGGGATGGGAATCGATGCAGGAAGTCAGTGGGAAATAAAGTGGTGACAGAAACAAAAGGCAGTAAGGGAGAGTGTACAGAACATGACCGGACAGATGGTCTGAGAAAGCAGGGCAAAGACCAAGGGAAGTCTAGATTAAACTGCATTTATTTCAATGCAAGAAGTCTGATGGGCAAGGCAGATGAACTCAGGGCATGGATGGGTACATGGGACTGGGATGTTATAGCTATTACTGAAACATGGCTAAGGGAGGGGCAGGACTGGCAGCTCAATGTTCCAGGGTACAGATGCTATAGGAAAGATAGAGCAGGAGGTAAGAGAGGAGGGGGAGTTGCGTTCTTGATTAGGGAGAACATCACGGCAGTAGTGAGAGGGGATATATCCGAGGGTTCGCCCACTGAGTCCATATGGGTAGAACTGAAAAATAAGAAGGGAGAGATCACTTTGATAGGATTGTACTACAGACCCCCAAATAGTCAACGGGAAATTGAGGAGCAAATATGTAAGGAGATTACAGACAGCTGCAAGAAAAATAGGGTGGTAATAGTAGGGGACTTTAACTTTCCCAACATTGACTGGGACAGCCATAGCATTAGGGGCTTGGATGGAGAGAAATTTGTTGAGTGTATTCAGGAGGAATTTCTCATTCAGTATGTGGATGGCCCGACTAGAGAGGGGGCAAAACTTGACCTCCTCTTGGGAAATAAGGAAGGGCAGGTGACAGAAGTGTTAGTGAGGGATCACTTTGGGACCAGTGATCATAATTCCATTAGTTTTAAGATAGCTATGGAGAAGGATAGGTCTGGCCCAAAAGTTAAAATTCTAAATTGGGGAAAGGCCAATTTTGATGGTATTAGACAGGAACTTTCAGAAGTTGATTGGGAGAGTCTGTTGGCAGGCAAAGGGACGTCTGGTAAGTGGGAGGCTTTCAAAAGTGTGTTAACCAGGGTTCAGGGTAAGCACATTCCTTATAAAGTGAAGGGCAAGGCTGGTAGAAGTAGGGAACCTTGGATGACTCGGGAGATTGAGGCACTAGTCAAAAAGAAGAAGGAGGCATATGACATGCATAGGCAGCTGGGATCAAGTGGATCCCTTGAAGAGTATAGAGATTGCCGGAGTAGAGTTAAGAGAGAAATCAGGAGGGCAAAAAGGGGATATGAGATTGCTTTGGCAGATCAGGCAAAGGTGAATCCAAAGAGCTTCTACAAATACATAAAGGGCAAAAGGGTAACTAGGGAGAGAGTAGGGCCTCTTAAGGATCAACAAGGTCATCTAAGTGCGGAACCACAAGAGATGGGTGAGATCCTGAATGAATATTTCACATCGGTATTTACGGTTGAGAAAGGCATGGATGTTAGGGAACTTGGGGAAATAAATAGTGATGTCTTGAGGAGTGTACATATTACAGAGAGGGAGGTGCTGGAAGTCTTAACGCGCATCAAGGTAGATAAATCTCCGGGACCTGATGAAATGTATCCCAGGACGTTATGGGAGGTTAGGGAGGAAATTGCGGGTCCCCTAGCAGAGATATTTGAATCATCCACCGCTACAGGTGAGGTGCCTGAAGATTGGAGGGTAGCAAATGTTGTGCCTTTGTTTAAGAAGGGCGGCAGGGAAAAGCCTGGGAACTGCAGACCAGTGAGCCTGACATCTGTAGTGGGTAAGTTGTTAGAGGGTATTCTGAGGGACAGGATCTACAGGCATTTGGAGAGGCAGGGACTAATTAGGAACAGTCAGCATGGTTTTGTGAGAGGAAAATCATGTCTCACGAATTTGATTGAGTTTTTTGAAGGGGTAACCAAGAAGATAGATGAGGGCTGTGCAGTAGACGTGGTCTACATGGACTTCAGCAAAGCATTTGACAAGGTACCGCATGGTAGGTTGTTACATAAGGTTAAATCTCATGGGATCCAAGGTGAGGTAGCCAATTGGATACAAAATTGGCTTGACGACAGAAGACAGAGGGTGGTTGTCGAGGGTTGTTTTTCAAACTGGATGCCTGTGTCCAGCGGTGTGCCTCAGGGATCGGTGCTGTGTCCGCTGTTATTTGTTATTTATATTAATGATTTGGATGAGAATTTAGGAGGCATGGTTAGTAAGTTTGCAGATGACACCAAGATTGGTGGCATTGTGGACAGTGAAGAAGGTTATCTAGGATTGCAACGGGATCTTGATAAATTGGGCCAGTGGGCTGATGAATGGCAGATGGAGTTTAATTTAGATAAATGTGAGGTGATGCATTTTGGTAGATCGAATCGGGCCAGGACCTACTCCGTTAATGGTAGGGCGTTGGGGAGAGTTATAGAACAAAGAGATCTAGGAGTACAGATTCATAGCTCCTTGAAAGTGGAGTCACAGGTGGATAGGGTGGTGAAGAAGGCATTCAGCATGCTTGGTTTCATTGGTCAGAACATTGAATACAGGAGTTGGGATGTCTTGTTGAAGTTGTACAGGGCATTGGTGAGGCCACACTTGGAGTACTGTGTACAGTTCTGGTCACCCTATTATAGAAAGGATATTATTAAACTAGAAAGAGTGCAGAAAAGATTTACTAGGATGCTACCGGGACTTGATGGTTTGACTTACAGGGAGAGGTTAGACAGACTGGGACTTTATTCCCTGGAGAGTAGGAGGTTAAGGGGTGATCTTATAGAAGTCTATAAAATAATGAGGGGCATAGATAAGGTCGATAGTCAAAATCTTTTCCCAAAGGTAGGGGAGTCTATAACGAGGGGGCACAGATTTAAGGTGAGAGGGGAGAGATACAAAAGGATCCAGAGGGGCAATTTTTTCACTCAAAGGGTGGTGAGTGTCTGGAACGAGCTGCCAGAGGCAGTAGTAGAGGCGGATACAATTTTGTCTTTTAAAAAGCATTTGGACAGTTACATGGGGAAGATGGGTATCGAGGGATATGGGCCAAGTGCAGGCAATTGGGACTAGCTTAGTGGTATAAACTGGGCGACATGGACATGTTGGGCCGAAGGGCCTGTTTCCATGTTGTAACTTCTATGATTCTATGATTCTATGATTCTATGGATGGATGGGGCGTGAGGAATCAGTTCACAGCGAGGTCTGGCTTTGTTCTCGAAAGGTTGTTGAGGTCCCTGTGTGGGAATTTGCTCAGAATGAGACTGAGGATCACCGGAAAAACAAATTACGTGGACCAAATATATTGCCTCACGAGAAACAGTAAAATCTCCCTCAGCGGTAAAGGTCTCTTAAAAAAATAAACGATTTCTGTTTCTTTTATTTCTTTATCAATGTAATAAAAAAAAAGTCAAGTGTATTATTTTTTGGTTGTAACCAGATAAGGAGGTCATTCTATTCATCTGAACTCTGCTTGATCGATGTCCTGCTACTGGAAGGCTCAGTGGGCCACTCTCTCCCCTCTGAGGCAGAAGGTCGTGGGTTCGAGCCCCACTCCAGAGACTTGAGCCCATAATCCAGGCCGACACTCTCAGTGTCAGAACTGCGGGAGTGCTGCACTGTCGGAGGTGCCGTCTTTCGGACGAGATGTTAAACCGAGGCCCCGTCTGCCCTCTCAGGTGGATGTAAAAGATCCCATGGCATTATTTCGAAGAAGAGCAGGGGAGTTCTCCCCGGTGTCCTGGCCAATATTTATCCCTCAACCAACATCATTAAATCAGATGATCTGGACATTATCACATTGCTCTTTGTGGGATCTTGCTGTGCGCAAATTGGCTGCCATGTTTCCTACATTACAACAGTGACTACACTTCAAAAATACTTCATTAGCTGTAAAGCACTTTGGGACGTGCTGAGGTTATGAAAGTCGCTGTAGAAATGCAAGTCTTTCTTGCTCAATGTCCACTCCCTTCACCACCGGTGCACCGTGGGCTGCAGTGTGTACCATCTACAAGATACACTGCAGCAACTCGCCAAGGCTTCTTCAACATCATCTCTCTCCCCTGTGACCTCCACCACCAGCTAGTACACTGTGGGAGTCCCCTCACCACACGGACTGCAGCGGTTCAAGAAGAAGGCCCACCACCACCTCCTCAAGGGGAAACTAGGGATGGGCAATAAATGCCGGCCTTTGCCAGCGACGCCTGAAAACAATTATTTTTCGAATAAACTCGCAATTCTGCATGAATGAGTGCAGACAGGGAGTGCTACCTGGGGTATTGGTGCCTGGAGAGACACTCAGAGCAGCTGGATCCCAGACTCAGCCATAGACCATAACCAGCCACGTTCCCATCAATGGTCATAGAATCATAGAATGGTTACAGCGCAGAAGGAGGCCATTCGGCCCATCGAACCCATGCCGGCTCTTTGTGAGAGCAATCCAGTTAGTCCCATTCCCCCGCTCTTTCCCTGTAGACCTGCAAATTTTTTCCCTTCAAGTATTTATCCAACTCCTTTTTGAAAGCCACGAATGAATCCACTTCCATCACCCTTTCAGGCAGCGCATTCCAGATCGTAATTACTCGCTGTGTAAAAAAGTTTTTCCTCATGTCGCCTTTGGTTCTTTTGCCAATCAACTTAAATTTGTGTCCTCTTGTTCTTGACCCTTCCACCAATGGGAACAGTTTCTCTTTATTTACTTTATCTAGACCCTTCATGATTTTGAACACCTCGATCAAATCACCTCTCAACCTTCTCTGCTCTAAAGAGAACAACCCCAGCTTCTCCAGTCTATCCACGTAACTAAAGTCCCTCATCCCTGGAATCATTCTAGTAAATCTCTTCTGCACCCTCTCTAAGGCCTTCACATCTTTCCTAAAGTGCGGTGCCCGGAACTGGACACAATACTCCAGTTGTGGTCGAACCAGTGTTTTATAAAGGTTCATCGTGACTTCCTTGCTTTTGTACTCTATGCCTCTATTTATAAAGCCCAATATCCCATATGCTTTTTCAACCACTTTCTCAACCTGTCCTGCCACCTTCAACGATTTGTGCACATATACCCCCAGATCTCTCTGTTCCTGTACCCCTTTAGAATTGAACCCTCTAATTTATATTGCCTCTCCTCATTCTTCCCACCAAAATGTGTCACTTCACACTTCTCTGCATTAAATTTCATTTGTCACGTGTCCGCCCATTTCACCAGCCAGTCTACTTGAAGGTAAATCAGTATCAGAGCAGTGGGAGACATTCAAAGGGGGAGATTCGAGGGGTTCAGAGTAAACATGTTCCCACAAAGAAAAAGGGTGGGACTGCCAAATCTAGAGCCCCCTGGATGACAAGAAGCATTCAGGGTAAGATAAGGCTGGAAAAGAAAGCCTTTGATAGATACCGGGAACGGGAAGCCTAGAGGAGTATACAAAGTGCAGGGTGAAGTTAAAAAGGAAATTAGGAAAGCAAAGAGAGGGCATGAAAAAATATTAGCAGGTAAAATCAAAGAAAACCCAAAAATGTTTTATAAATACATAAAGAGCAAGAGGATAACTAAGGAAAGAGTAGGGCCTATTAGAGACCAAAAAGGTAAACTATGTGAGGAGGCGGAAGATGTGGGTCTGGTTCTTAATGAATACTTTGCATCTGTCTTCACAAAAGAGGGGGACGATGCAGAGATTGTAGTTAAGGAGGAGGAGTGTGAAATATTGGATAATAAACATAGTGAGAGAGGAAGTATTGAGGGGATTAGCAGCTTTGATAGTAGATAAATCACCAGGGCCGGATGAAATGTATCCCAGGCTGTTAAAAGAAGCAAGGGAGGAAATAGCGGAGTCTCTGACCATCATTTTCCAATCCTCACTGATACAGGCGTTGTGCCGGAGGATTGGAGGACTGCTAACATTGTACCATTGTTTAAAAAGGGAGTGAGGGATAGACCAAGTAATTACAGGCCAGTCAGTCTAACCTCGGTGGTGGGCAAATTATTGGAATCAATTCTGAGGGACAGGATAAACTGTCACTTAGAAAGGCACGGAGTAATCAAGGACAGTCAGCACGGATTTGTTAAGGGGAGGTCGTGACTGACTAACTTGTTGAATTTTTTGAGGAGGTAACAAGGAGAGTCGATGAGGGTAGTGCGTTTGATGTAGTCTACTTGGATTTTAGCAAGGCTTTTGACAAGGTCCCACATGGCAGACTGGTCAGAAAAGTAAAAGCCCATGGAATCCAAGGGAATGTGGCAAATTGGATCCTAAATTGGCTCAGTGGCAGGAAGCAAAGGGTAATGGTCGACGGGTGTTTTTGTGACTGGAAGGCTGTTTCCATTGGGGTTCCACAGGGCTCAGTACTCGGTCCTTTGCTTTTTGTGGTATACATTAACGATTTGGACTTAAATGTAGGGGGCATGATTAAGTAATTTGCAGATGACACAAAGATAGGCCGTGTGGTTGATAGTGAGGAGGAAAGCTGTAGACTGCAGGAAGATATCAATGGACTGGTCAGATGGGCAGAAAAGTGGCAAATGGAATTCAATCCAGAGAAGTGAGGGGTAATGCATTTGGGGAGAGCAAACAAGGCAAGGGAATACACAATAAATGGGAGGATACTGAGAGGTGTAGAGGAAGTGAGGGACCTTGGAGTGCATGTCCACAGATCCCTGAAGGTAGCAGGACAGGTAGATAAGGTGGTTAAGAAGGCATATGGAATACTTTCCTTTATTAGCCGAGGCATAGAATATAAGAGCAGGGAGGTTATGCTGGAACTGTATAAAACACTAGTTAGGCCACAGCTTGAGTACTGTGTACAGTTCTGGTCACCACATGACAGGAAGGATGTAATTGCACGAGAGAGGGTGTGGAGGAGATTTACGAGGATGTTGCCAGGTCTGGAGAATTTTAGCTTTGAGGAAAGATTGGATAGGCTGGGGTTGTTTTCCTGGGAGCAGAGGAGGCTGAGGGGTGATTTGATTGAGGTGTACAAAATTATGAGGGGCCTCGATAGAGTGGATAGGGAGGACCTATTTCCCTTAGCAGAGGGGTCATTGACCAGGGAGCATAGATTTAAAATGATTGGTAAAAGGATTAGAGGGAAAATGAGGAAAATCTTTTTTCACCCAGAGGGTGGTGGGAGTCTGGAACTCACTGCCTGAGAGGGTGGTAGAGGCAGAAACCCTCAACTCATTTAAAAAATACCTGGATGTGCACCTGAAGAGCCATGACCTACAGGGCTACGGACCAAATGCGGGAAAGTGGGATTAGGCTGGGTGGCTCATTTCTCAGCCGGCACAGACACAATGGGCCTCCTTCTGTGCCGTAAATTTTCTATGATTCTATATCCTCTTGAAGTCTATCACTATCCTCCTCACTGTTCACTACACTTTCAAGTTTTGCCTCATCATCAAATTTTGAAATTGTGCCCTGTACACCCAAGTCCAAGTCATTAATATATATCAAGAAAAGCAGTGGTCCCAGCACTGACCCCTGGGGAACACCACTGTACACCTCCCTCCAGTCCGAAAAACAACCATTCACCACTACTCTCTGTTTCCTGTCATTTAGCCAATTTCCTATCCATGCTGTCACTGCCCCCTTTATTCCATGGGCTTCAATCTTGATGACAAGCCTTTTATGTGGCACTTTATCAAACGCCTTTTGAAAGTCCATATACACAACATCAACCGCATTGCCCTCATCTACCCTCTCTGTTACCTCATCAAAAAAATCAATCAAGTTAGTTAAACACGATTTGCCTTTAACAAATCCGTGCTGGTCTTTCCCTAATCAATCCACACTTGCCCAAGTAACTGCTAATTCTGTCCCAGATTATCGTTTCTAAAAGCTTCCCCACCACCGAGGTTAAACTGACTGGCCTGTAGTTGACAGTGGACAGACATCAAGGATAGGGGTTCCCAACCCTCCAGGATTGGCCTGGAGTCTCCAGGAATTGAAAATTAATCTCCAGGACACTGATCGGAGAAAACATTCCGGGAAAACATCACAGGGGGCATTAATAAATGGTGTTATTTTTATATTTTCTTTGAAGACTTTCATTTATAAAAATATCGGAGATGGGAAAAGGCTGTTTGACTGATAGTCAAGATTCATCCAATCAGGTAACGAATCATAGAATCGTGGAACGGTTGCAACACAGAAGGAGGCCATTTGGCCCATCGAGCCTGTGCCGGCTCTTTGTAAGAGCAATCCAGCTAGTCCCATTCCCCCGCTCTTTCCCTGTAGACCTGCAAATTTTTTCCCTTCAAGTATTTATCCAATTCCTTTTTGAAGGCCACGATTGAATCTGCCTCCACCACCCCCTCAGGCAGTGCATTCCAGATCATAACCACTCGCTGTGTAAAAAAGTTTTTCCTCATGTCGCCTTTGGTTCTTTTGTCAATCACCTTAAATCTGTGTCCTCTGGTTCTCAACCCTTCCACCAATGGGAACAGTTTCTCTCTATCTACTCTGTCTAGACCCTTCATGATTTTGAACACCTCGATCAAATCTCCTCTCAACCGTCTCTGTTCCAAGGAGAACAACCCCAGCTTCTCCAGTCTATCCACGGAGCTGAAGTCCCTCATCACTGGAACTATTCTAGTAAATCTTTTCTGCACCTTCTCTAAGGCCTTCACATCTTTCCTAAAGTGCGGTGCCCAGAACTGGACACAATATTCCAGCCGTGGCCCAACCAGTGTTTTATAAAAGTTCATCATAACGTCCTTGCTTTTGTACTCTGTGCCTCTATTTATAAAGTCCAGGATCCCGTATGCTTTTTTAACCACTTTCTCAATCTGCCCTGTCACCTTCAAAGATTTGTGCACATACACCCCCAAATCTCTCTGTCCCTGTACCCCTTTTAGAATTGAACCATTTAGTTTATATTGCCTCTCCTCGTTCTTCCTGCCAAAATGTATCACTTTGCACTTCTCTGTATTAAATTTCATCTGCCGAGTGTCCGCCCATTCCACCAGCCTGTCTGTATCCTCTTGAAGTCTATCACTATCCTCCTCACTGTTCACTACACTTCCAAGTTTTGTGTCATCTGCAAATTTTGAAATTGTGCCCTGTACACCCAAGTCCAAGTCATTAATATATATCAAGAAACGAACAAAGAATCTATTCGCCTTCCGATTGGCCGCGGGAAGGTGGGGAGTTGTGAGGGTGGACGTGTTGGGCGACCAATGGCGGGAGTGTGGGGGCCGGGCGTTTGGAGGCAGGTGGTCATGTGATGAAACCTCCAGGAATATGTCCTCACGGAGTTGGCAACCCCTACAAGGTTCAGAATCCTTCGCTAATTGAATTCCCCTTCGTCCCGGCCCAGGATGGCTGAGCCCCAATCGTCGGCTCCTCCTGCAGAGATCAGACAACTCAACACAGAGCAGGGATCAAACCTGAACCCACCGAGCCAAACCCACAGGGAAGGTTCCAAATCCAGTCCCTGTTGTGTGTGGGGTTAGCCGGGCCCGGCCTGGACAGCTACGAGGATACCACGATTGGCTTGGGATAATTCTGGGCTAGCCTGTGATGCCTGCATAGTGAAATAGCTGGCCCACACTCATAGTATCAGAGAATGATACAGCACAGGAGGAGGCCATTCGGTCCATCGTGCCTGTGCCGGCTCTTTGAAAGAGCTATCCAATTAGTCTCACTCCCCTGCTCTTTCCCCATAGCCCTGTAAATTTTCCCCTTCAAGTATTTATCCAATTCCCTTTGAAAGTTATTATTGAATCTGCTTCCACCGCCCTTTCAGGCAGTGCATTCCAGATCAGAACAACTCGTTGTGTAAATAAATTTCTCTTCATCTCCTCCTCTGGTTCTTTTGCCGATCGCCTTAAATCTGTGTCCTCTGGTTACCGACCCTCATAGAGTCATAGAGTCATAGAGTCATACAGCACGGATAGAGGCCCTTCGGCCCATCGTGTCCACGCCGGCCATCAGCCCTGTCTACTCTAATCCCATATTCCAGCATTTGGTCCGTAGCCTTGTATGCTATGGCATTTCAAGTGCTCATCCAAATGCTTCTTGAATGTTGTGAGGGTTCCTGCCTCCACAACCCTTTCAGACAGTGAGTTCCAGACTCCAACCACCCTCTGGGTGAAAAAGTTCTTTCTCAAATCCCCTCTAAACCTCCCGCCTTTTACCTTGAATCTATGTCCCCTTGTTATAGAACCCTCAACGAAGGGAAAAAGCTCCTTAGTATCCATCCTATCTGTGCCCCTCATAATTTTGTACACCTCAATCATGTCCCCCCTCAGCCTCCTCTGCTCCAAGGAAAACAAACCCAATCTTCCCAGTCTCTCTTCATAGCTGAAGCGCTCCAGCCCTGGTAACATCCTGGTGAATCTCCTCTGCACCCTCTCCAAAGCGATCACATCCTTCCTGTAGTGCGGCGACCAGAACTGCACACAGTACTCCAGCTGTGGCCTAACCAGTGTTTTATACAGCTCCATCATAACCTCCTTGCTCTTATATTCTATGCCTCGGCTAATAAAGGCAAGTATCCCATATGCCTTCTTTACCACCTTATCTACCTGTTCCGCCGCCTTCAGGGATCTGTGAACTTGCACACCAAGATCCCTCTGACCCTCTGTCTTGCCTAGGGTCCTCCCATTCATTGTGTATTCCCTTGCCTTGTTAGTCCCTCCAAAGTGCATCACCTCGCACTTTTCTGGGTTAAATTCCATTTGCCACTGTTCCGCCCATCTGACCAACCCATCTATATCGTCCTGCAGACTGAGGCTATCCTCCTCGCTATTTACCACCCTACCAATCTTTGTATCATCAGCGAACTTACTGATCATACCTTTTACATTCATATCCAAGTCATTAATGTAGACCACAAACAGCAAGGGACCCAGCACAGATCCCTGTGGTACCCCACTGGCCACAGGCTTCCAGTCACAAAAACAACCTTCGACCATCACCCTCTGCCTTCTGCCACTAAGCCAGTTTTGTATCCAAAGTGCCAAGGCACCCTGGACTCCATGGGCTCGTACCTTCTTGACCAGTCTCCTGTGCGGGACTTTATCGAAGGCCTTACTGAAATCCATGTACACCACATCCACTGCGTTACCCTCATCCACACGCCTAGTCACCCCCTCAAAAAATTCAATCAAATTAGTCAGACATGATCTTCCCTTGACAAAGCCATGTTGACTATCCCTGATTAATCCTTGCTTCTCCAAGTGGAGACTAATTTTGTCCTTCAGAATTTTTTCCAATAATTTTCCTACCACTGACCCTCCTGCCACTGGAAACAGTTTCTCCTTATTTACTCTATCAAAACCCTTCATGATTTTGAACACCTCGATCAAATCTCCCCTTAACCTTCTCTGTTCTAAGGAGAACAATCCCAGCTTCTCCAGTCTCTCCACATAACTGAAGTCCCTCATCCCTGGAACCATTCTAGTAAATCTCCTCTGCACCCTCTCTAAGGCCTTGACATCCTTCCTAAAGTGCAGTGCCCAGAATTGAACACAATCCTCCAGTTGAGGTCTGACCAGTGTTTATAAAGGTTTAGCAATAACTGGGCCCTATCACGGGTCAGAACCAGAGCAGGCGAGAGGTTTTTTTTAAGAGGGTAACAGAATTTTTTTTAAGAAACGAACCAGCCTGGGTTCTGGAGTAACTTTTGCATCATTTCTGAGACCACCCTTGGATTATGACGCTCTCTAACCAGGGAATCTGTCGGTAAGGGAACTCTCGTTGTTGGAGAAGGTTTAGTTTGTAGCCTGCGGTGCGTTTAATCCTGAGAGGAGATGGATGAACCAGAAAAGTATCCAGCCCCGAGGGTCCTTGAGCTCACGCTGAAATGTCCAGTTTGATGAACGTTTACCTCAATCTCCTACATGGAGATTTGCACAATATTAGGGGGAGGGGGAAAGATGTTTCTGTTAAAGTTCCCTCCCTCTCACCCGCGGGTCACACTTTCCAGTGGGGTGAACTGAAGAGCAATTGGGGAGTAAGAGCTCTCCTCCTCTCACGGGCACTGATCCTACAAGACAACACCCAATCCGACTATCACGCACTGTACAAAGTAAGGACCAAGGGCAACACTAGTTACGAGGAGCAGCTCCTCATCTTTCCATTCAGTAACTTTACAACCTTCCGGACTCAACACTGATTTCAATAACTTCAGATCAGAACCACTGCTCCCATTTTCTCGGACAGCGGGTGCTGGGAATGGTTCTGCTGTGACCATTTACAGCTCCTCCAGACCCATCCGTTGTTTCTTCACTTGTCCCATTCCCACCCTCCTCGCCTCGCACCATCATCCCTTTTGTCATTTAATCACTCCTGCCCTCCGCCCGATCACTTTCCCTTTTGATCTTTAGCCCCCGTCCCCCCCCTTTCCCTGGCTCTGTATTTGCTCCTAAACGGTTAAATCTCGAACATCTTCCAGTTCTGACGGAAGGTCACCGACCTGAAACGTTAACTCGGTTTCTCTCTCTCCACAGATGCTGCCCGACCTCCTGACTATTTCCAGCATTTTCTGTTTTTATTACCAGTTACTTGGTATTTGTAGCAAAGTTACATAGAATGTACAGCACAGAAACAGGCCATTCGGCCCAACAGCTCCATGCTGGTGTTTATGCTCCACACGAGCCTCCTCCCTCCCTACTTCATCTCACCCTATCACCATATCCTTCTATTCCTTTCTCCCTCATGTGTTTGTCTGGTTTTCCCTTAAATCCATCTCCACTATTCACCTCAACTACTCCTTGTGGGAGTGAGTTCCACATTCTCACCACTCTCTGGGTAAAGAAGTTTCTCCTGAATTCCCTATTGGATTTATTAGTGACTATCTTATATTTATGGCCCCTAGTTCTGGTCTCCCCCACAAGTGGGAACATCTTCTCTACGTCTACCCTATCAAACCCTTTCATAATTGAAATGATCAGGTCACCCCTCAGCCTTCTCTTTTCTCAAGAGAACAGCCCCAGTTCAGCCTGCTTCATTTACGTAAAGATCAGACTGTGGCTTTGATCAAGAGTTCAAATGGGTTGCATCATTAATTTAAAAGGCAGCATTTGCCCATTGCTGCTTTGTTGGACTGTGTGTCTATTTGTACGTTTGATGCAGGCGTGCGAAGTGTTAACACATTCCTGAATGTTCAGCGTTACGTTTCCGATCCCCATTATTAATTGGACATATGGATGAGATGCGGTGGAGCTTTTGTACGAAGCTGTTGATCAAGGTGTGAGCACAAGTGTTGGTTTCACAGTTAAGGGGATAAATGTGGGAGCAGGGAGCAGAACCAGAATTCTTTTGACAGCTGGCGTTTGATCAGAATAGAGTGAGCACAGAAGGTTTGGAAAGAGAGGGAAAGAAAGAAAGACTTTCATTAATATCATTCCTTTCAGGACCTCAGGTCCTCCCGAAGCACTTTATAACCAACAAAGTACCTTTGAAGTGCAGTCACTGTTGTAATGTGGGAAACGCAGCAGCCAATTTGTGCACAGAAAGATCCCACAAACAGCAATGTGATAATGACCAGATAATCTTAGTGATGTTGGTTGAGGGATAAATATTGACCAGAAAGTGCAGCGGGTCCCTCAGTACCGACCCTCCGACAGTACTGAGGGAGCGCTGCACTGTTGGAGGGTCAGTACTGAGGGAGCGCCGCACTGTCGGAGGGTCAGTACTGAGGGAGCGCCGCACTGTCGGAGGGTCAGTACTGAGGGAGTGCTGCACTGTCGGAGGGTCAGTACTGAGGGAGCGCCGCACTGTCGGAGGGTCCGTACTGAGGGAGCGCCGCACTGTCGGAGGGTCAGTACTGAGGGAGCGCCGCACTGTTGGAGGGTCAGTACTGAGGGAGTGCTGCACTGTCGGAGGGTCAGTACTGAGGGAGCGCCGCACTGTTGGAGGGTCAGTCCTGAGGGAGTGCTGCACTGTCAGAGGGTCAGTACTGAGGGAGCGCTGCACTGTTGGAGGGTCAGTACTGAGGGAGCGCTGCACTGTTGGAGGGTCAGTACTGAGGGAGCGCTGCACTGTTGGAGGGTCAGTACTGAGGGAGTGCTGTACTGTCGGTGGGTCAGTACTGAGGGAGTGCTGCACTGTTGGAGGGTCAGTACTGAGGGAGTGCTGCACTGTTGGAGGGTCAGTACTGAGGGAGTGCTGTACTGTCGGAGGGTCAGTACTGAGGGAGTGCTGCACTGTTGGAGGGTCAGCATTGAGGGAGTGCTGCACTGTCGGAGGGTCAGTACTGTGGGAGCGCTGCACTGTCGGAGGGTCAGTACCTCATTGCTGTTTGTGGGATCTTGCTGTGCACAAATTGGCTGCCTTGTTTCCTACTTTACAGCAGTGACTACACTTCAAAAGTCCGTCATTGGCTGTAAAGCGCTTTGGGACATCCTGAGGAAGGCATGTTCTTTCTTTCTTTGAAACACGGCACAAACAGGCATCTGGTGTTACAATCAGTTCCCACAATGAATGGTATTTACCAATTAGCTGCTCACAGACTCTGTAACGAACCAAACTCCCAGAGAGACCCAGCATCTTTACAGCAGCAGCCCATCAATCAAAGCTCGTGTTCCTTCAGGCACTGCTCCGCCGGCCTGCTGGATTCAGGCTTTGTCACTTTTATACCGACTGAAGTATTTTTCTCTGCAGCTTTTCCCTCTTCACTCTGTCCTTGTGGGAAATCTGGGGGAGTTTCACCGAGAACTCGGGTTCATTTTAACATCATCACTCCACATTCTGCTGCTGCTTTAAAATGTTAAAAGGATTTGATGGGGTGGATAGAGAGAGAAACTATTTCCTCTGGTGGGGGAGAGTCCAGAACAAGGGGGGCAGAACCTTAAAATTAGAGCCAGGCCGTTCAGGGGTGATGTCAGGAAGCATTTCTTCACACAAAGGGGAGTGGGAATCTGGAACTCTCTCCCCCAAAAAGCTGCTGAGGCCGGGGGTCAATTGGAAATTTCAAAACTGAGACTGATGGATTTTTGTTGGGTGAGGGGATTAAGGGACATGGAACCAAGGCGGGGAGATGGAGTGAAGATACAGATCAGCCATGATCTAATTGAATGGTGGAACAGGATCGAGGGGCTGAATGGCCTCCTGCTGTTCCTCTGCTGGATTCTTCACTTCAGTTTTCATGAGAAGGACCTCGGGGGGAATCTCCAGCCCTGGTAAAGGCGACCAAACACTGCACGGGTGGAAGATGTAAAGATCGTGAGATGCAGAAGCTGAAAGTATTGAGAATCTACGAGACTCTGGGGTATTTTGGAATAAATCCAAAAATCTCAAAGAATTGGAGGATTAGTGATGTGTTGAAATTATGTTAAATATTGGACCAGAGTACAGTGGATGGCCAATGGAATTCCAATCTTCACAAAATGGGCAGGGCCCCAATCTGATATTCACAGGCTGGTTTGCCAGACTCCTGACTGGGGAATGTCTTTCTGGGTATTGTACGAGGTGCTATCGATAAACAGTAAGAGATCACGCCTTACAAACCTACCAGAAACAGGCCATTCGGCCCAACAGGTCCATGCTGGTGTTTATGCTCCACACGAGCCTCCTCCCTCCCTACTTCATCTCACCCCCATATCCTTTTTCTTTCTCCCTCATGTGTTTATCCAGCTTCCCCTTAAATGTATCTATTCTATTCACCTCATCTACTCCCTGTGGGAGCGAGTTCCACATTCTCACCACTCTCTGGGTGAAGAAGTTTCTCCTGAATTCCAGATTGGATTTATTAGTGACTATCTTATATTTATGGCCCCTAGTTTTGGTCTCCGGAACAATAATAATTGGCATTTGGAAAAGTCTGGGCTAATAAGTGAAAGTCAGCACGGATTTGTTAAAGGAAAATCGTGTTCAAGTAACTTGATTGAGAGAGGGTTGATGAGGGTAGTGCGGTTGATGTTGTGTATATGGACTTTCAAAAGGTATTTGATAAAGTCCCACATAATAGACTTGTTAGCAAAATTGAAGCCAATGAGATTAAAGGGACAGTGACAGCGTGGATAGGAAATTGTCTAAGGGACAGAAAGCAGAGAGAAGTGGTGATCGGTTGTTTTTCAGACTGGAGGGAAGTTTACAGTGGTGTTCCCCAGGGGTCAGTATTAGGACCACTGCTCTTTTTGATATATATTAATGACCTGGACTTGGGTATAGAGGGGATAATTTCAAAGTTTGCAGATGACAAAACTCGGAAATGTAGTAAACAACGTGGAGGATAGTAACAGACTTCAGGAGGACAGAGACAGACTGGTGAAATGGGCAGACACATAGAATCATAGATACAGTACAGGAGGAGGCCATTCAGCCCATCATGCCTATGCCACTTTTTTGAAAGAGCTGTCCAATTAGTCCCATTCCCCTGCTCTTTCCCCATAGTCCTGTTACTTTTTCCTTTTCAAGTATTTATCCAATTCCCTTTTGAAAGTTATTATTGAATCTGCTTCCACCGTCCTTTCAGGCAGCGCATTCCAGATCAGAACAACTCACTGCGTAAAAAAAATGTTTCCTCATCTCCCTCTGGCTCTTTTGCCGATCGCCTTAAATCTGTGTCCTCTGGTTACCGACCCTTCTGCCACTGGAAACAGTTTCTCCTTATTTACTCTGTCAAAACCCTTCATGATTTTGAACACCTCGATCAAATCTCCCCTTAACCTTCTCTGTTCCAAGGAGAACAATCCCAGCTTCTCCAGTCTCTCCACATAACTGAAGTCTCTCATCCCTGGCACCATTCTAGTAAATCTCCTCTGCACCCTCTCTAAGGCCTTCACATCCTTCCTAAAGTGCGGTGCCCAGAATTGAACACAATCCTCCAGCTGAGGCCTAACCAATGTTTATAAAGGTTTAGCATAACTTCCTTGCTTTTGTACTCTGTGCCTCTATTAATAAAGCCCAGGATCCCATATGCTTTTTTAACAGCCTTCTCAACTTGTCCTCTCCTCATTCTTCCTGCCAAAATGCATCACATGGCAAATGAATTTTAATGCAGAGAAGTGTGAAGTGATGCATTTTGGTAGGAGGAATGAGGAGAGGCAATATAAACTAAATGGTACAATTTTAAAGGGGGTGCAGGAACAGAGAGACCTGGGGGTGTATGTACACAAATCATTGAAGGTGACAGGACAAGTTGAGAAGGCTGTTAAAAAAGCATATGGGATCCTGGGCTTTATTAATAGAGGCACAGAGTACAAAAGCAAAGAAGTTATGCTAAACCTTTATAAAACACTGGTTGGGCCTCAGCTGGAGGATTGTGTTCAATTCTGGGCACCACACTTTAGGAAGGATGTGAAGGCCTTAGAGAGGGTGCAGAGGAGATTTACTAGAATGGTGCCAGGGATGAGGGACTTCAGTTATGTGGAGAGACTGGAGAAGCTGGGATTGTTCTCCTGAGAACAGAGAAGGTTAAGGGGAGATTTAATAGAGATGTTGAAAATCATGAGTAAATAAGGAGAAACTGTTTCCAGTGGCAGGAGGGTCGGTAACCAGAGGACACAGAATTAAGGCGATCAGAGGGTGGTGGGAGTCTGGAACTCACTGCCTGAAAGGGTTGTGGAGGCAGGAACCCTCACAACATTCAAGAAGCATTTGGATGAGCACTTGAAATGCCATAGCATACAAGGCTACGGACCAAATGCTGGAATATGGGATTAGAGTAGACAGGGCTGATGGCCGGCGCGGACACGATGGGCCGAAGGGCCTCTATCCGTGCTGTATAACTCTATGACTCTATGACTCTATGAGACGAGGAAACATTTTTTTACACAGCAAGTTGTTCTGATCTGGAATGCGCTGCCTGAAAGGACGGTGGAAGCAGATTCAATAGTAACTTTCAAAAGGGAATTGGATAAATACTTGAAGGGGAGAAATTGGCAGGGCTATGGGGAAAGAGCAGGGGAGTGGGACTGATTGGATAGATCTTTCAAAGAGCCGGCACAGGCACGATGGGCTGAATGGCCTCTCTCTGTGCTGTATCATTCTATAATTCTATTTTTCTATAACCTGATAGGGTGGATAGAGATAAACTATTTCCTCTGGTGGGGGAGAGTCCAGAACAAGGGGGCAGAACCTTACAATTAGAGCCAGGCCGTTCAGGGGTGATGTCAGGAAGCATTTCTTCACACAAAGGGGAGTGGGAATCTGGAACTCTCTCCCCCAAAAAGCTGTTGAGGCCGGGGGTCAATTGAAAATTTCAAAACTGAGACTGATGGATTTTTGTTTTGTTAACCCTTAAGCTTATTCAGGGTCACGGGACCAAGGCGAGAAAATGAAATTAAGATACAGATCAGCCATGGTCTGATTGAATGGCGGAACAGGCTCGAGGGGCTGAATGGCCTCCTCCTGTTCCTATGTTCCTCCCACACTCCCCACCGCTCTGTTTGTTCCTGGGGACTGCGTTCCACTCCTCTCCGCCTCTCACCCTCCATGTGATGTAAGTTAGCCCCGATCTTAACTCAGGGCGAGGGTTCAGTGTCGGGTGAGGGGGGAGGAGCGAGACGAGTGCCAGGCTCCCTCTGACTGGAGCCACTTTATCTCCCAGGCCTCGTTACCAAAGTCTAGGCCTGATTCCCCTCCCTCCCCCTCCCCTCCGGACCTGGCGGGAATGAGGCAGAGAGAGGCGGGCGGGAGCGAGTATCGGGGCCGGAAGGAGGCGGGTGGGGGGGACCCGAGAGAACAGTCCCGACCCCCACTCCCGCCCCGCGCCGCCCCGTGGGTCAGGTCAGTGCGTCGGGGGGTCGGCAGGTGAGCCCGGTTGGGGGGTGGGGGGGCCTGAGGTTTTATCGTGGGGCCAGGAGGAGCACCGTTACTGACCCTCTCGGCTCCCAGCTCTCGCCTGGTGGCCCGTTTCCCAGGCGAGCTCCAAATCGGCCGCCAACCGCGCAATACGACGTTAAAATGGCGTCATGGGGTCGTAGCCACCTCATCGTTCGTTGCATCTCAATGGGACCCTCTGCTCGCACACGGGACCGGAACACGCCCGTTAAAATGGCGGGTGGCGTGAGATCCGTGAGCAGCCGCTGTTGTGAACCCACCCCCTCCCACCAACCCACACACTCGCCCCCGTCCTCGTTACAGTCCGAGCTGCTACGTCTACACCGTACGGAGGCCACGCTGGACGCCATGGCTGAGATCAGGTGTCGTGAAACAAGCCGAGCCCAGAATCCAGGCACGGGGGAATCTGGAATCCTGCTGGACAATGGACTTTACCCACTAGGCCTGTCACACACTAGGCGTGTGCGCATGAGCGTGAGCGTGAGCGTGAGCGTGAGTGTGAGTGTGAGTGTGAGCATGAGCGTGAGCGTGAGCGTGAGTGTGAGTGTGAGTGTGAGTGTGAGCGTGAGCGTGAGAGTGAGTGTGAGCGTGAGTGTGAGTGTGCAGCTAACTAAAATTACTGAGCGTTAATCCCTGACCAAAAGAGCTGACAATTCACACGACTGTGGACACAGAGCGTGCGGGGCCTGGAATGGAAGGCCTCGATCCACTGTAATCACCCTCTCAAATCAATGGGAATCCTCACAGAGACACGGAAACCCCACGGGCAGACACCGGAACCAGACAGACGCACAACAGGTAGTGAGAGAGCCAGACTCGACCCTCTGGCTAACGTACAGTGTCCCCCTCTCCCCCTGGGCCCACTCTCAAACCCAACTCCCCCACAGCCTCACAGGTATCCGCCGGAGACAAATAAAACCCACAACTA
>NW_027138358.1:0-54433 GCF_035084215.1 Heptranchias perlo | reverse complement strand
TACAAAAGCAAGGAAGTTATCGCTAAACCGCTTACAAATCTCTGGTAAGGGCCCGAGCTGGAGCAAATTCTGGGCCCGCACTTCAGGAAGGACGTCCAGGCCCTCGGAGAGGGTGCGCGGAGGAGATTTACCAGAACGGCACCAGGGATGAGGGACTTCAGTTATGCGGAGAGACTGGAGAAGCTGGGAATTGTTCTCCTTAGAGCAGAGAAGGTTAAAGGGGGGAGATTTAATAGAGGTGATCAGAATCACGAGGGGGTTTTGATCGAGTCGATGGGGAGAAGCTGTTTCCAACTGGCCCTCCTCCTGTGCGGTGTGATTCGAGGGGTCCACAGGAGGAACCCTCCAAGGGCAGAGGGGCAGGAGAAAGAAGTTATTTGAAGTCGTGATTTTAGATTTGAGGTTAGGACCAGATCGGCCGCGATCTTATTGAACGGCGGGGCAGGCTCGAGGGGCCGATTGGCCTCCTCCTGCTCCTATTTCTTATGTTCTTATGGAGTCCGTCCTCCCTTGGGCAAAGTCAAATCCGATATAATCACCGCAGAGAAGCTCTGATATCGTTTCCCGGTCTCTCTCTCCCCTTTCCTTGATCGACCAGCTGTTGTCTGGCCCTGCAGCAGCAGCAGCTCTTCTGGAAAATTAGCCGAATGTCTTAAGTGTTAACCTGCCGGTGCTGGTGAGCTGGTTTATACTCTGCCTCTGATTAAGATTGGATCAAAGTGTCTCTCCGCAGACTCACAAACCCCACCCCTGCCCCGGGGGGGACTGGCTGCCACTCTCACACGGCCCTCAGTCTGTCAGCGGCGCAAACTACAAGGGTGTGGGGTCTGGGAGAGGGGGGAAGAGAGGGGGAGATGGGGGAAAGGAGGAGAGAGAGAGGGGGGAAGAGAGGGGGAGAGAGGCGGGGGGAGGGAGGGAGGGAGAGAGGGAGAGGGGGAGAGGGGAGGGGGAGAGGGGAGGGGGAGAGAGGGAGGGGGAGAGAGTGAGGGGGAGAGAGTGAGGGGGAGAGAGAGAGATGGGGAGGGAGGGGGAGAGAGTGAGGGGGGGAGAGAGTGAGGGGGAGAGAGAGAGAGGTGGGGGGGGGAGAGAGTGAGGGGGAGAGAGAGAGGTGGGAGGTGGGGGAGAGGGAGAGGTGCGAGGTAGGGGAGAGAGTGAGGGGGAGAGAGTGAGGGGGAGAGAGAGTGAGGGGGAGAGGGAGAGGTGGGAGGTGGGGGAGAGGGAGAGGTGCGAGGTAGGGGAGAGAGTGAGGGGGAGAGAGGGGGAGAGAGGGAGGGGGAGAGAGTGAGGGGGGGGAGAGAGTGAGGGGAAGAAAGTGAGGAGGAGAGAGAGAGGTGGGGGGGGGGAGAGAGTGAGGGGGAGAGAGAGAGGTGGGGGGGAGAGAGTGAGGGGGAGAGAGTGAGGTGGGGAGTGAGGGGGAGAGAGTGAGGGGGAGAGAGAGAGGGGGAGAGAGAGAGGTGGGGAGGGAGGGGGAGAGAGAGGTGGGGGGGAGAGAGTGAGGGGGAGAGAGAGAGGTGGGGAGGGAGGGGGAGATAGGGGGAGAGAGTGAGGGAGAGAGAGAGGGGGAGAGAGTGAGGGGGAGAGTGAGAGAGGGAGAGGTGGGGAGTGAGTGTGAAAGGGAGAGAGAGAGTATTATGTAGGGAGAGAGACAGACACAGAGGGGGAATGAGTGAGGAGGAGAGAGGGAGGTGGGAGAGGGACAGAAAGAGAGAAACAGACAGAGGGAAAGAGATAGAGAAACAAAGAGAGAGAGACAGAGAACAACAGCTCCCCTATAAACCGAAGAACATAAGAAACAGGAGCAGGAGCAGGCCATTCGGCCCCTCGAGCCTGCTCCGCCATTCAATCGGATCATGGCTGATCTTCGACCTCAACTCCACTTTCCCACCCGATCCCCGTATCCCTCGATTCCCCCTCGAGTCCAAAAATCCATCGATCTCAGCCTTGAATATATTCAACGACTCAGCATCCACAGCCCTCTGGGGTAGAGAATTCCAAAGATTCACAACCCTCTGAGTGAAGAAATTCCTCCTCATCTCAGTCCTAAATGGCCGACCCCTTATCCTGAGACTATGCCCCCGAGTTCTAGACTCTCCAGCCAGGGGGAAACAGCCTCTCAGCATCTACCCTGTCAAGCCCCCCCTCAGAATCTTACATGTTTCAATGAGATCCCCTCTCATTCTTCTAAACTCCAGAGAGTATCGGCCCATTCTACTCAATCTCTCCTCATAGGACAACCCTCTCATCCCAGGAATCAATCCAGTGAACCCAAACTTTTGTTCCTGTGAATTAAGGTGAGAGACTTCAGTATTGGGACATATCAAATTTCAGGCACTCAGTGTCTACACCAGGTAAAGCACGGGTTAGATACAGAGTAAAGCTCCCTCCACACTGTCCCATCAAACACTCCCAGGGCAGGTACAGGGTTAGATACAGAGTAAAGCTCCCTCTACACTGTCCCATCAAACACTCCCAGGGCAGGTACAGGGTTAGATACAGAGTAAAGCTCCCTCTACACTGTCCCGTCAAACACTCCCAGGGCAGGTACAGGGTTAGATACAGAGTAAAGCTCCCTCCACACTGTCCCATCAAACACTCCCAGGGCAGGTACAGGGTTAGATACAGAGTAAAGCTCCCTCTACACTGTCCCATCAAACACTCCCAGGGCAGGTACAGGGTTAGATACAGAGTAAAGCTCCCTTAACACTGTCCCGTCAAACACTCCCAGGGCAGTTACAGGGTTAGATACAGAGTAAAGCTCCCTCTACACTGTCCCATCAAACACTCCCAGGGCAGGTACAGGGTTAGATACAGAGTAAAGCTCCCTCTACACCGTCCCATCAAACACTCCCAGGGGCAGGTACAGGGTTAGATACAGAGTAAAGCTCCCTCTACACTGTCCCATCAAACACTCCCAGGGCAGGTACAGGGTTAGATACAGAGTAAAGCTCCCTCTACACTGTCCCATCAAACACTCCCAGGGGCAGGTACAGGGTTAGATACAGAGTAAAGCTCCCTCTACACTGTCCCATCAAACACTCCCAGGGCAGGTACAGGGTTAGATACAGAGTAAAGCTCCCTCTACACTGTCCCATCAAACACTCCCAGGGCAGGTACAGGGTTAGATACAGAGTAAAGCTCCCTCTACACTGTCCCATCAAACACTCCCAGGGCAGGTACAGGGTTAGATACAGAGTAAAGCTCCCTCTACACTGTCCCATCAAACACTCCCAGGGCAGGTACAGGGTTAGATACAGAGTAAAGCTCCCTCTACACTGTCCCATCAAACACTCCCAGGGCAGGTACAGGGTTAGATACAGAGTAAAGCTCCCTCTACACTGTCCCATCAAACACTCCCAGGGTCAGGTACAGGGTTAGATACAGAGTAAAGCTCCCTCTACACTGTCCCATCAAACACTCCCAGGGTCAGGTACAGGGTTAGATACAGAGTAAAGCTCCCTCTACACTGTCCCATCAAACACTCCCAGGGCAGGTACAGGGTTAGATACAGAGTAAAGCTCCCTCTACACTGTCCCATCAAACACTCCCAGGGCAGGTACAGGGTTAGATACAGAGTAAAGCTCCCTCTACACTGTCCCATCAAACACTCCCAGGGTCAGGTACAGGGTTAGATACAGAGTAAAGCTCCCTCTACACTGTCCCATCAAACACTCCCAGGTCAGGTACAGGGTTAGATACAGAGTAAAGCTCCCTCTACACTGTCCCGTCAAACACTCCCAGGGCAGTTACAGGGTTAGATACAGAGTAAAGCTCCCTCTACACTGTCCCATCAAACACTCCCAGGGCAGGTACAGGGTTAGATACAGAGTAAAGCTCCCTCTACACCGTCCCATCAAACACTCCCAGGGGCAGGTACAGGGTTAGATACAGAGTAAAGCTCCCTCTACACTGTCCCATCAAACACTCCCAGGGCAGGTACAGGGTTAGATACAGAGTAAAGCTCCCTCTACACTGTCCCATCAAACACTCCCAGGGGCAGGTACAGGGTTAGATACAGAGTAAAGCTCCCTCTACACTGTCCCATCAAACACTCCCAGGGCAGGTACAGGGTTAGATACAGAGTAAAGCTCCCTCTACACTGTCCCATCAAACACTCCCAGGGCAGGTACAGGGTTAGATACAGAGTAAAGCTCCCTCTACACTGTCCCATCAAACACTCCCAGGGCAGGTACAGGGTTAGATACAGAGTAAAGCTCCCTCTACACTGTCCCATCAAACACTCCCAGGGCAGGTACAGGGTTAGATACAGAGTAAAGCTCCCTCTACACTGTCCCATCAAACACTCCCAGGGCAGGTACAGGGTTAGATACAGAGTAAAGCTCCCTCTACACTGTCCCATCAAACACTCCCAGGGTCAGGTACAGGGTTAGATACAGAGTAAAGCTCCCTCTACACTGTCCCATCAAACACTCCCAGGGTCAGGTACAGGGTTAGATACAGAGTAAAGCTCCCTCTACACTGTCCCATCAAACACTCCCAGGGCAGGTACAGGGTTAGATACAGAGTAAAGCTCCCTCTACACTGTCCCATCAAACACTCCCAGGGCAGGTACAGGGTTAGATACAGAGTAAAGCTCCCTCTACACTGTCCCATCAAACACTCCCAGGGTCAGGTACAGGGTTAGATACAGAGTAAAGCTCCCTCTACACTGTCCCATCAAACACTCCCAGGGCAGGTACAGGGTTAGATACAGAGTAAAGCTCCCTCTACACTGTCCCGTCAAACACTCCCAGGGTCAGGTACAGGGTTAGATACAGAGTAAAGCTCCCTCTACACTGTCCCATCAAACACTCCCAGGGTCAGGTACAGGGTTAGATACAGAGTAAAGCTCCCTCTACACTGTCCCATCAAACACTCCCAGGGCAGGTACAGGGTTAGATACAGAGTAAAGCTCCCTCTACACTGTCCCATCAAACACTCCCAGGGCAGGTACAGGGTTAGATACAGAGTAAAGCTCCCTCTACACTGTCCCATCAAACACTCCCAGGGCAGGTACAGGGTTAGATACAGAGTAAAGCTCCCTCTACACTGTCCCATCAAACACTCCCAGGGTCAGGTACAGGGTTAGATACAGAGTAAAGCTCCCTCTACACTGTCCCATCAAACACTCCCAGGGTCAGGTACAGGGTTAGATACAGAGTAAAGCTCCCTCTACACTGTCCCATCAAACACTCCCAGGGCAGGTACAGGGTTAGATACAGAGTAAAGCTCCCTCTACACTGTCCCATCAAACACTCCCAGGGCAGGTACAGGGTTAGATACAGAGTAAAGCTCCCTCTACACTGTCCCATCAAACACTCCCAGGGTCAGGTACAGGGTTAGATACAGAGTAAAGCTCCCTCTACACTGTCCCATCAAACACTCCCAGGGCAGGTACAGGGTTAGATACAGAGTAAAGCTCCCTCTACACTGTCCCGTCAAACACTCCCAGGGTCAGGTACAGGGTTAGATACAGAGTAAAGCTCCCTCTACACTGTCCCATCAAACACTCCCAGGGCAGGTACAGGGTTAGATACAGAGTAAAGCTCCCTCTACACTGTCCCATCAAACACTCCCAGGGCAGGTACAGGGTTAGATACAGAGTAAAGCTCCCTCCCTCACACACTCTCTCACACACTTACACACAAACACACATACACTCTGTCACATACACATGCTCTCTCTCACACACTCTCACACTCTCACTCTCACACACTCTCTCACACACTCTCACACTCTCTCTCACACACTCTCACACTCTCACTCTCACACACTCTCTCACACACTCTCACACTCTCTCTCACACACTCTCACACTCTCACTCTCACACACTCTCTCACACACTCTCACACTCTCTCTCACACACTCTCACACACTCTCTCTCTCACACACTCTCTCACTCTCACACACTCTCTCCCTCTCACACTCTCTCTTGCACTCTCACACTCTCTCACTCTCACACACTCTCTCTTACACACTCACACGCTCTCACACTCTCACACACACTCACACGCTCTCTCACACTCTCTCTCACACACTCTCACACACACAATCTCTCTCATATACTCACACTCACATGCTTTCACACACTCACACTCACACTCTCACACTCACACTCTCTCTCACTCACACTCTCACACACTCACTCACATTCACATACTCACACTCACGCTCTCACACACTCACTCTCTCTCACTCTCTCATACACTCACACTCTCTCTCACACTCACACACTCACACTCACACACAATCTCTCTCACATACTCACACTCACTCTCTCTCTCACGCTTTCTCTCTCACACTCTCTCTCATACACTCACACTCTCTCTCACACTCACACACTCACACTCACACACAATCTCTCTCACATACTCACACTCACTCTCTCTCTCACGCTTTCTCTCACACTCTCTCTCATACACTCACACTCTCCCTCACACTCACACACTCACACACAATCTCTCTCACATACTCACACTCACTCTCTCTCTCACGCTTTCTCTCACACTCTCTCTCATACACTCACACTCTCTCTCACACTCACACACTCACACACAATCTCTCTCACATACTCACACTCACTCTCTCTCTCACGCTTTCTCTCTCACACTCTCTCTCATACACTCACACTCTCTCTCACACTCACACACTCACACACAATCTCTCTCACATACTCACACTCACTCTCTCTCTCACGCTCTCTCTCACTCACTCACACTCACACGCTCTCTCTCACTCTCTCTCTCACGCTCTCTCTCACACACTCACACTCACTCACACTCACACACTCTCACACCGGGTGAGATCAGAATCCTCAGCACAGCCCGGTGATGGACCCTGCAATGATTGGGTTCGATCTGAACCAGCGAAAAGGCTGTTATGTCGTCAAGCCATCATTGCTCGGCCCACAGGTCAGGCTGAGGTCAGGTGATGCCTTAAGGGATTTCAAAACCATTAGAGGGACATGGAAGGATCCGGAAGGTGTAATTACATCGAACACTGTGATTAGCGGCAGGTCAATGGCCTGCCCTTCGATCGGTCTCACTATCTGCTCACCTGATGCACGGGTTAATCACAACATCCAACCTCCCCCTGACCCTCGCCCCACATACCTCAAATATGGACCGAAAGGGGGTCTGGGGGTCTGAGGGGGGAGTCTGGGGGTCTGAGGGGGGAGTCTGGGGGTCTGAGGGTCCTGAGGGGGGATTCTGAGGGTCTGAGGGGGGAACTGGGGGTCTGGGGGTCTGGGGGGGGGGGAACTGGGCGTCTGAAAGGGGAAAGGTCAGGGGAATGGGACTGAGGGGAGAGAACTTTCACAGAGGGAGGGGTACAGGGGGCGATGGGAGAATGGGACTGAGGGGAGAGAACTTTCACAGAGAGAGGGTACAGGGGGCGATGGGGGAATGGGACTGAGGGGAGAGATCTTTCACAGAGGGAGGGGTACAGGGGGCGATGGGGTGAATGGGACTGAGGGGAGAGAACTTTCACAGAGAGAGGGTATAGGGGGCGATGGGGGAATGGGACTGAGGGGAGGGATCTTTCACAGAGAGAGGGTACAGGGGGCGATGGGGGAATGGGACTGAGGGGAGAGATCTTTCACAGAGAGAGGGTATAGGGGGCGATGGGGGAATGGGACTGAGGGGAGGGATCTTTCACAGAGAGAGGGTATAGGGGGCGATGGGGGAATGGGACTGAGGGGAGGGATCTTTCACAGAGAGAGGGTACAGAGGCGATGGGGGAATGGGACTGAGGGGAGAGAACTTTCACAGAGAGAGGGTACAGGGGGCGATGGGGGAATGGGACTGAGGGGAGGGATCTTTCACAGAGAGAGGGTACAGGGGGCGATGGGGGAATGGGACTGAGGGGAGAGAACTTTCACAGAGAGAGGGTACAGGGGGCGATGGGGGAATGGGACTGAGGGGAGAGAACTTTCACAGAGAGAGGGTACAGGGGGGCGATGGGGGGAATGGGACTGAGGGGAGAGATCTTTCACAGAGAGAGGGTACAGGGGGGCGATGGGGGGAATGGGACTGAGGGGAGAGATCTTTCACAGAGAGAGGGTACAGGGGGCGATGGGGGAATGGGACTGAGGGGAGGGATCTTTCACAGAGAGAGGGTACAGGGGGGCGATGGGGGGAATGGGACTGAGGGGAGAGATCTTTCACAGAGAGAGGGTACAGGGGGGCGATGGGGGGAATGGGACTGAGGGGAGGGATCTTTCACAGAGAGAGGGTACAGGGGGGCGATGGGGGAATGGGACTGAGGGGAGGGATCTTTCACAGAGAGAGGGTACAGGGGGCAAAGGGGGAATGGGACTGAGGGGAGAGATCTTTCACAGAGAGAGGGTACAGGGGGGCGATGGGGGAATGGGACTGAGGGGAGAGATCTTTCACAGAGAGAGGGTACAGGGGGCGATGGGGTGAATGGGACTGAGGGGAGGGATCTTTCACAGAGAGAGGGTACAGGGGGCGATGGGGGAATGGGACTGAGGGGAGGGATCTTTCACAGAGAGAGGGTACAGGGGGTGATGGGGGGAATGGGACTGAGGGGAGGGATCTTTCACAGAGAGAGGGTACAGGGGGCGATGGGGGAATGGGACTGAGGGGAGGGATCTTTCACAGAGAGAGGGTACAGGGGGCGATGGGGGAATGGGACTGAGGGGAGAGATCTTTCACAGAGAGAGGGTACAGGGGGCGATGGGGGAATGGGACTGAGGGGAGAGATCTTTCACAGAGAGAGGGTACAGGGGGCAAAGGGGGAATGGGACTGAGGGGAGAGATCTTTCACAGAGAGAGGGTACAGGGGGGCGATGGGGGGAATGGGACTGAGTGGAGAGATCTTTCACAGAGAGAGGGTACAGGGGGCGATGGGGGAATGGGACTGAGGGGAGAGATCTTTCACAGAGAGAGGGTACAGGGGGCGATGGGGGAATGGGACTGAGGGGAGGGATCTTTCACAGAGAGAGGGTACAGGGGGCGATGGGGGAATGGGACTGAGGGGAGAGATCTTTCACAGAGAGAGGGTACAGGGGCGATGGGGCAATGGGACTGAGGGGAGAGATCTTTCACAGAGAGAGGGTACAGGGGGCGATGGGGTGAATGGGACTGAGGGGAGAGATCTTTCACAGAGAGAGGGCACAGGGGGCAATGGGGGAATGGGACTGAGGGGAGAGATCTTTCACAGAGAGAGGGTACAGGGGGGCGATGGGGGAATGGGACTGAGGGGAGAGATCTTTCACAGAGAGAGGGTACAGGGGGCGATGGGGGGAATGGGACTGAGGGGAGGGATCTTTCACAGAGAGAGGGTACAGAGGGCGATGGGGGAATGGGACTGAGGGGAGAGATCGTTCACAGTGAGAGGGTACAGGGGGCGATGGGGGAATGGGACTGAGGGGAGGGATCTTTCACCGAAAGAGGGTACAGGGGGGCGATGGGGGGAATAGGACTGAGGGGAGAGATCTTTCACAGAGAGAGGGTATAGGGGGCGATGGGGGAATGGGACTGAGGGGAGGGATCTTTCACAGAGAGAGGGTACAGGGGGGCGATGGGGGAATGGGACTGAGGGGAGGGATCTTTCACAGAGAGAGGGTACAGGGGGCGATGGGGGAATGGGACTGAGGGGAGAGATCTTTCACAGAGAGAGGGTACAGGGGGCGATGGGGGAATGGGACTGAGGGGAGAGATCTTTCACAGAGAGAGGGTACAGGGGGCGATGGGGGAATGGGACTGAGGGGAGGGATCTTTCACAGAGAGAGGGTACAGGGGGGCGATGGGGGAATGGGACTGAGGGGAGGGATCTTTCACAGAGAGAGGGTACAGGGGGCGATGGGGGAATGGGACTGAGGGGAGAGATCTTTCACAGAGAGAGGGTACAGGGGGCGATGGGGGAATGGGACTGAGGGGAGAGATCTTTCACAGAGAGAGGGTACAGGGGGCGATGGGGGAATGGGACTGAGGGGAGGGATCTTTCACAGAGAGAGGGTACAGGGGGGTGATGGGGGGGAATGGGACTGAGGGGAGAGAACTTTCACAGAGAGAGGGTACAGGGGGCGATGGGGGAATGGGACTGAGGGGAGAGAACTTTCACAGAGAGAGGGTACAGGGGGGCGATGGGGGGAATGGGACTGAGGGGAGAGAACTTTCACAGAGAGAGGGTACAGGGGGGCGATAGGGGGAATAGGACTGAGGGGAGAGATCTTTCACAGAGAGAGGGTACAGGGGGCGATGGGGGAATGGGACTGAGGGGAGGGATCTTTCACAGAGAGAGGGTACAGGGGGCGATGGGGGAATGGGACTGAGGGGAGAGATCTTTCACAGAGAGAGGGTACAGGGGGCGATGGGGGAATGGGACTGAGGGGAGGGATCTTTCACAGAGAGAGGGTACAGGGGGGCGATGGGGGAATGGGACTGAGGGGAGAGATCTTTCACAGAGAGAGGGTACAGGGGGGCGATGGGGGAATGGGACTGAGGGGAGAGATCTTTCACAGAGAGAGGGTACAGGGGGGTGATGGGGGAATGGGACTGAGGGGAGGGATCTTTCACAGAGAGAGGGTACAGGGAGCGATGGGGGAATGGGACTGAGGGGAGAGATCTTTCACAGAGAGAGGGTACAGGGGGGTGATGGGGGAATGGGACTGAGGGGAGAGATCTTTCACAGAGAGAGGGTACAGAGGCGATGGGGGAATGGGACTGAGGGGAGGGATCTTTCACAGAGAGAGGGTACAGGGGACGATGGGGGAATGGGACTGAGGGGAGAGATCTTTCACAGAGAGAGGGTACAAGGGGCAAAGGGGGAATGGGACTGAGGGGAGAGATCTTTCACAGAGAGAGGGTACAGGGGGCGATGGGGGAATGGGACTGAGGGGAGGGATCTTTCACAGAGAGAGGGTACAGGGGGCGATGGGGGAATGGGACTGAGGGGAGGGATCTTTCACAGAGAGAGGGTATAGGGGGCGATGGGGGAATGGGACTGAGGGGAGAGATCTTTCACAGAGAGAGGGTACAGGGGGGCGATGGGGGAATGGGACTGAGGGGAGGGATCTTTCACAGAGAGAGGGTATAGGGGGCGATGGGGGAATGGGACTGAGGGGAGAGATCTTTCACAGAGAGAGGGTACAGGGGGCGATGGGGGAATGGGACTGAGGGGAGGGATCTTTCACAGAGAGAGGGTACAGGGGGCGATGGGGTGAATGGGACTGAGGGGAGAGATCTTTCACAGAGAGAGGGTACAGGGGGGCGATGGGGGAATGGGACTGAGGGGAGAGATCTTTCACAGAGAGAGGGTACAGGGGGGCGATGGGGGGAATGGGACTGAGGGGAGAGATCTTTCACAGAGAGAGGGTACAGGGGGCAAAGGGGGAATGGGACTGAGGGGAGAGATCTTTCACAGAGAGAGGGTATAGGGGGCAAAGGGGGAATGGGACTGAGGGGAGAGATCTTTCACAGAGAGAGGGTACAGGGGGCGATGGGGGAATGGGACTGAGGGGAGGGATCTTTCACAGAGAGAGGGTACAGGGGGCGATGGGGGAATGGGACTGAGGGGAGAGATCTTTCACAGAGAGAGGGTATAGGGGGCGATGGGGGAATGGGACTGAGGGGAGGGATCTTTCACAGAGAGAGGGTACAGGGGGCGATGGGGGAATGGGACTGAGGGGAGAGATCTTTCACAGAGAGAGGGTATAGGGGGTGATGGGGGGAATGGGACTGAGGGGAGAGATCTTTCACAGAGAGAGGGTACAGGGGGCGATGGGGGAATGGGACTGAGGGGAGAGATCTTTCACAGAGAGAGGGTACAGGGGGCAAAGGGGGAATGGGACTGAGGGGAGAGATCTTTCACAGAGAGAGGGTACAGGGGGGCGATGGGGGGAATGGGACTGAGTGGAGAGATCTTTCACAGAGAGAGGGTACAGGGGGCGATGGGGGAATGGGACTGAGGGGAGAGATCTTTCACAGAGAGAGGGTACAGGGGGCGATGGGGGAATGGGACTGAGGGGAGGGATCTTTCACAGAGAGAGGGTACAGGGGGCGATGGGGGAATGGGACTGAGGGGAGAGATCTTTCACAGAGAGAGGGTACAGGGGCGATGGGGCAATGGGACTGAGGGGAGAGATCTTTCACAGAGAGAGGGTACAGGGGGCGATGGGGTGAATGGGACTGAGGGGAGAGATCTTTCACAGAGAGAGGGCACAGGGGGCAATGGGGGAATGGGACTGAGGGGAGAGATCTTTCACAGAGAGAGGGTACAGGGGGGCGATGGGGGAATGGGACTGAGGGGAGAGATCTTTCACAGAGAGAGGGTACAGGGGGCGATGGGGGGAATGGGACTGAGGGGAGGGATCTTTCACAGAGAGAGGGTACAGAGGGCGATGGGGGAATGGGACTGAGGGGAGAGATCGTTCACAGTGAGAGGGTACAGGGGGCGATGGGGGAATGGGACTGAGGGGAGGGATCTTTCACCGAAAGAGGGTACAGGGGGGCGATGGGGGGAATAGGACTGAGGGGAGAGATCTTTCACAGAGAGAGGGTATAGGGGGCGATGGGGGAATGGGACTGAGGGGAGGGATCTTTCACAGAGAGAGGGTACAGGGGGGCGATGGGGGAATGGGACTGAGGGGAGGGATCTTTCACAGAGAGAGGGTACAGGGGGCGATGGGGGAATGGGACTGAGGGGAGAGATCTTTCACAGAGAGAGGGTACAGGGGGCGATGGGGGAATGGGACTGAGGGGAGAGATCTTTCACAGAGAGAGGGTACAGGGGGCGATGGGGGAATGGGACTGAGGGGAGGGATCTTTCACAGAGAGAGGGTACAGGGGGGCGATGGGGGAATGGGACTGAGGGGAGGGATCTTTCACAGAGAGAGGGTACAGGGGGCGATGGGGGAATGGGACTGAGGGGAGAGATCTTTCACAGAGAGAGGGTACAGGGGGCGATGGGGGAATGGGACTGAGGGGAGAGATCTTTCACAGAGAGAGGGTACAGGGGGCGATGGGGGAATGGGACTGAGGGGAGGGATCTTTCACAGAGAGAGGGTACAGGGGGGTGATGGGGGGGAATGGGACTGAGGGGAGAGAACTTTCACAGAGAGAGGGTACAGGGGGCGATGGGGGAATGGGACTGAGGGGAGAGAACTTTCACAGAGAGAGGGTACAGGGGGGCGATGGGGGGAATGGGACTGAGGGGAGAGAACTTTCACAGAGAGAGGGTACAGGGGGGCGATAGGGGGAATAGGACTGAGGGGAGAGATCTTTCACAGAGAGAGGGTACAGGGGGCGATGGGGGAATGGGACTGAGGGGAGGGATCTTTCACAGAGAGAGGGTACAGGGGGCGATGGGGGAATGGGACTGAGGGGAGAGATCTTTCACAGAGAGAGGGTACAGGGGGCGATGGGGGAATGGGACTGAGGGGAGGGATCTTTCACAGAGAGAGGGTACAGGGGGGCGATGGGGGAATGGGACTGAGGGGAGAGATCTTTCACAGAGAGAGGGTACAGGGGGGCGATGGGGGAATGGGACTGAGGGGAGAGATCTTTCACAGAGAGAGGGTACAGGGGGGTGATGGGGGAATGGGACTGAGGGGAGGGATCTTTCACAGAGAGAGGGTACAGGGAGCGATGGGGGAATGGGACTGAGGGGAGAGATCTTTCACAGAGAGATGGTACAGGGGGGTGATGGGGGAATGGGACTGAGGGGAGAGATCTTTCACAGAGAGAGGGTACAGAGGCGATGGGGGAATGGGACTGAGGGGAGGGATCTTTCACAGAGAGAGGGTACAGGGGACGATGGGGGAATGGGACTGAGGGGAGAGATCTTTCACAGAGAGAGGGTACAAGGGGCAAAGGGGGAATGGGACTGAGGGGAGAGATCTTTCACAGAGAGAGGGTACAGGGGGCGATGGGGGAATGGGACTGAGGGGAGGGATCTTTCACAGAGAGAGGGTACAGGGGGCGATGGGGGAATGGGACTGAGGGGAGGGATCTTTCACAGAGAGAGGGTATAGGGGGCGATGGGGGAATGGGACTGAGGGGAGAGATCTTTCACAGAGAGAGGGTACAGGGGGGCGATGGGGGAATGGGACTGAGGGGAGGGATCTTTCACAGAGAGAGGGTATAGGGGGCGATGGGGGAATGGGACTGAGGGGAGAGATCTTTCACAGAGAGAGGGTACAGGGGGCGATGGGGGAATGGGACTGAGGGGAGGGATCTTTCACAGAGAGAGGGTACAGGGGGCGATGGGGTGAATGGGACTGAGGGGAGAGATCTTTCACAGAGAGAGGGTACAGGGGGGCGATGGGGGAATGGGACTGAGGGGAGAGATCTTTCACAGAGAGAGGGTACAGGGGGGCGATGGGGGGAATGGGACTGAGGGGAGAGATCTTTCACAGAGAGAGGGTACAGGGGGCAAAGGGGGAATGGGACTGAGGGGAGAGATCTTTCACAGAGAGAGGGTATAGGGGGCAAAGGGGGAATGGGACTGAGGGGAGAGATCTTTCACAGAGAGAGGGTACAGGGGGCGATGGGGGAATGGGACTGAGGGGAGGGATCTTTCACAGAGAGAGGGTACAGGGGGCGATGGGGGAATGGGACTGAGGGGAGAGATCTTTCACAGAGAGAGGGTATAGGGGGCGATGGGGGAATGGGACTGAGGGGAGGGATCTTTCACAGAGAGAGGGTACAGGGGGCGATGGGGGAATGGGACTGAGGGGAGAGATCTTTCACAGAGAGAGGGTATAGGGGGTGATGGGGGGAATGGGACTGAGGGGAGAGATCTTTCACAGAGAGAGGGCACAGGGGGCGATGGGGGAATGGGACTGAGGGGAGAGATCTTTCACAGAGAGAGGGTATAGGGGGCGATGGGGGAATGGGACTGAGGGGAGAGATCATTCACAGAGAGAGGGTACAGGGGGCGATATGGGGAATGGGAAATGGGACTGAGGGGAGAGATCCTTCACAGAGAGAGGGGTACAGGGGCACAGGGATGATGGGGAAAGGGGGGAATGGGACTGCAGGGGAAAGCTCTTTAAGTAAATGTAAGTGGGTGGGCGTGCGATGGTTGGGGTGCAAGTGGGCGAGCGTGCAATGGTTGGGGTGCAGATTGGCAGGCGTGCGATGGTTGGGGTGCAAGTGGGCGGGTGTGCGATGGTTGGGGTGCAAGTGGGCGAGTGTGCGATGATTGGGGTGCAGATGGGCGAGCGTGCGATGGTTGGGATGCAAGTGGGCGGGCGTGCGATGGTTGGGGTGCAGATGGGCAGGCGTGCGATGATTGGGGTGCAGATGGGCAGGCGTGCGATGGTTGGGATGCAAGTGGGCGGGCGTGCGATGGTTGGGGTGCAGATGGGCAGGCGTGCGATGATTGGGGTGCAGATGGGTGGGCGAGCAATGGTTGGGGTGCAGATGGGCGGGCGTGCGATGGTTGGGGTGCAGATGGGCAGGCGTGCGATGATTGGGGTGCAGATGGGCGGGCGAGCAATGGTTGGGGTGCAGATTGGCAGGCGTGCGATGGTTGGGGTGCAGATTGGCAGGCGTGCGATGATTGGGGTGCAGATGGGTGGGCGAGCAATGGTTGGGGTGCAGATTGGCAGGCGTGCGATGGTTGGGGTGCAGATTGGCAGGCGTGCGATGATTGGGGTGCAGATGGGTGGGCGAGCAATGGTTGGGGTGCAAATTGGCAGGCGTGCGATGATTGGGGTGCAGATGGGCGAGTGTGCAATGGTTGGGGTGCAAGTGGGCGGGCGAGCAATGGTTGGGGTGCAGATTGGCAGGCGTGCGATGATTGGGGTGCAGATGGGCGAGTGTGCAATGGTTGGGGTGCAAGTGGGCGGGCGTGCGATGGTTGGGGTGCAGATGGGCAGGCGTGCGATGATTGGGGTGCAGATGGGTGGGCGAGCAATGGTTGGGGTGCAGATTGGCAGGCGTGCGATGGTTGGGGTGCAGATTGGCAGGCGTGCGATGATTGGGGTGCAGATGGGTGGGCGAGCAATGGTTGGGGTGCAGATTGGCAGGCGTGCGATGATTGGGGTGCAGATGGGCGAGTGTGCAATGGTTGGGGTGCAAGTGGGCGGGCGTGCAATGGTTGGGGTGCAAGTGGGCGGGCGTGCAATGATTGGGGTGCAGATGGGCGGGCGAGCAATGGTTGGGGTGCAAATGGGCGGGCGTGCGATGGTTTGGGTGCAAATGGGCGGGCGAGCAATGGTTGGGGTGCAGATTGGCAGGCGTGCGATGGTTGCAGGAGGGTGGGGTGTAAAAGAGGGGGTTCACTCTGCTTGTGGGGGTAATTATCCTCCCACCCCCGCCCCCCCCCTTTCCCCCACCCTGGCTCCAGGCTCCAGGCTGCCGCTTCCCCTCCCCGCCGCTGGTGGCGCTGCCGCGGTGCCCGCTGGGGGCTGTAGTCCGGCGCATGCTCGGAAGCGGCGGCGGGAGGCGGGCCGCGGACTACAGGTCCCGGCAGGACCCGCGCGACGGTCCCAGGCTGCGGCGGCGCTGAAGGAGAGGGAGGCCCGGGCTGGAGGTGGGAACCGGGGGAGGGGGGAAAGAGGGGAACTGGGGGTCTGAGGGGGGAGTCTGGGGGTCTGAGGGTCTGAGGGCGGAGTCTGAGGGTCTGAGGGGGGAGTCTGGGGGTCTAAGGGGGGAGTCTGGGGGGGGAGTCTGGGGGTCTGAGGGTCTGAGGGTCTGAGTGGGAGTTTGGGGGTCTGAGGGGGGAGTCTGGGGGTCTGAGGGTCTGAGGGGGGTGTTTGGGGGTCTGAGGGTCTGAGGGGGGGTCTGAGGGGGGAGTTTGGGGGTCTGAGGGTCTGAGGGGGGTGTTTGGGGGTCTGAGGGGGGTATTTGGGGGTTAGAGGGGAACTGGGGGTCTGAGGGGGAAATCTGAGAGTTTGGGGGTCTGAGGGGGGAGTCTGGGGGTCTGAGGGGGGTATTTGGGGGTTAGAGGGGAACTGGGGGTCTGAGTGGGAAATCTGAGAGTTTGGGGGTCTGAGGGGGGAGTCTGAGGGTCTGAGGGGTGTGTTTGGGGGTCTGAGGGGGGTATTTGGGGGTTAGAGGGGAACTGGGGGTCTGAGGGGGAAATCTGAGAGTTTGGGGGTCTGAGGGTCTGAGGGGGGTGTTTGGTGGTCTGAGGGGGGTATTTGGGGGTTAGAGGGGAACTGGGGGTCTGAGGGGGAAATCTGAGAGTTTGGGGGTCTGAGGGGGGAGTCTGGGGGTCTGAGGGGGGTATTTGGGGGTTAGAGGGGAACTGGGGGTCTGAGGGGGAAATCTGAGAGTTTGGGGGTCTGAGGGGGGAGTCTGAGGGTCTGAGGGGGGTGTTTGGGGGTCTGAGGGGGGTATTTGGGGGTTAGAGGGGAACTGGGGGTCTGAGGGGGGAGTTTGGGGGTCTGAGGGGGGAGTCTGGGGGTCTGAGGGGGGTGTTTGGGGGTCTGAGGGGGGAGTTTGGGGGTCTGAGGGGGGTGTTTGGGGGTCTGAGGGGGGTATTTGGGGGTTAGAGGGGAACTGGGGGTTTGAGGGGGAAATCTGAGAGTTTGGGGGTCTGAGGGGGGAGTTTGGGGGTCTGAGGGGGGAGTTTGGGGGTCTGAGGAGGGAGTTTGGGGGTCTGAGGGTCTGAGGGGGAGTTTGGGGGTCTGAGGGGGGAGTCTGGGGGTCTGAGGGGGGAGTTTGGGGGTCTGAGGGGGGAGTCTGAGAGTCTGGGGGTCTGAGGGGGGGGTCTGAGGGGGGAGTCTGGGGGTCTGAGGGGGGTATTTGGGGGTTAGAGCGGAACTGGAGGTCTGAGGGGGAAATCTGAGAGTTTGGGGGTCTGAGGGGGGAGTCTGGGGGTCTGAGGGGGGAGTTTGGGGGTCTGAGGGTCTGAGGGGGGAGATTGGGGGTCTGAGGAGGGAGTCTGGGGGTCTGAGGGGGGAGTCTGGGGGTCTGAGGGGGGAGTCTGGGGGTCTGAGGGGGGAGTCTGGGGGTCTGAAGGGGGAGTTTGGGGGTCTGAGGGGGGTATGTGGGGGTTAGAGGGGAACTGGGGGTCTGAGGGGGAAATCTGAGAGTTTGGGGGTCTGAGGGGGGAGTTTGGGGGTCTGAGGGGGGAGTTTGGGGGTCTGAGGGGGGAGTTTGGGGGTCTGAGGGGGGAGTTTGGGGGTCTGAGGGGGGAGTTTGGGGGTCTGAGGAGGGAGTTTGGGGGACTGAGGAGGGAGTTTGGGGGACTGAGGGTCTGAGGAGGGAGTTTGGGGGTCTGAGGGGGGTTCTGAGGGGGGAGTTTGGGGTTCTGAGGGGGGAGTTTGGGGTTCTGAGGGGGGAGTTTGGGGGTTAGAGGGGAACTGGGGGTCTGAGGGGGAAATCTGAGAGTTTGGGGGTCTGAGGGGGGAGTTTGCGGGTCTGGGGTCTGAGAGGGGAGTTTGGGGGTCTGAGGGGGGAGTTTGGGGGTCTGAGGGGGGAGTTTGGGGGTCTGAGAGGGGAGTTTGGGGGTCTGAGGGGGGAGTTTGGGGGTCTGAGGGGGGAGTTTGGGGGTTTGAGGGGAGACTGGGGGGAGTTTGGGGGTCTGAGAGGGACTGGGGGTCTGAGCGGGGAACTGGGGGTCTGAGGGGGGAACTGGGGGTCTGAGGGGGGAGTCTGGGGGTCTGCGGGTGTGAGCGGGGAGTTTGGGGGTCTGAGGAGGGAGTTTGGGGGTCTGAGGGGGGGTTTGGGGGTTTGAGGGGAGACTGGGGGGAGTTTGGGGGTCTGAGGGGGGACTGGGGGTCTGAGCAGGGAACTGGGGGTCTGAGGAGGGGGTTTGGGGGTCTGAGGGGGGAACTGGGGGTCTGAGGGGGGAGTTTGGTGGTCTGAGGGGGGAGTTTGGGGGTCTGAGGGGGGAGTTTGGGGGTTTGAGGGGAGACTGGGGGGAGTTTGGGGGTCTGAGGGGGGACTGGGGGTCTGAGCGGGGAACTGGGGGTCTGAGGGGGGAACTGGGGGTCTGAGGGGGGAACTGGGGGTCTGAGGGGGGAACTGGGGGTCTGAGGGGGGAGTTTGGGGGTCTGGGGGGGAGTTTGGGGGTCTGAGGGGGAGTTTGGGGGTCTGAGGGGGAGTTTGGGGGTCTGAGCGGGGAACTGGGGGTCTGAGGAGGGGGTTTGGGGTTCTGAGGGGGGAACTGGGGGTCTGAGGGGGGAGTTTGGGGGTCTGGGGGGGAGTTTGGGGGTCTGAGGGGGAGTTTGGGGGTCTGAGCGGGGAACTGGGGGTCTGAGGAGGGGGTTTGGGGGTCTGAGGGGGGAACTGGGGGTCTGAGGGGGGAGTTTGGGGGTCTGAGGGGGAGTTTGGGGGTCTGAGGGGGAGTTTGGGGGTCTGAGCGGGGAACTGGGGGTCTGAGGAGGGGGTTTGGGGTTCTGAGGGGGGAACTGGGGGTCTGAGGGGGGAGTTTGGGGGTCTGGGGGGGAGTTTGGGGGTCTGAGGGGGAGTTTGGGGGTCTGAGCGGGGAACTGGGGGTCTGAGGAGGGGGTTTGGGGGTCTGAGGGGGGAACTGGGGGTCTGAGGGGGGAGTTTGGGGGTCTGGGCGGGAGTTTGGGGGTCTGAGGGGGAGTTTGGGGGTCTGAGGGGGGAACTGGGGGTCTGAGGAGGGAGTTTGGGGGTCTGAGGGGGGAGTCTGGGGGTCTGAGGAGGGAATCTGGGGGTCTGAGGGGGGAGTTTGGGGGTATGAGGGGGGGACTGGGGGTCTGAGGGGGGAGTTTGGCGGTTTGAGGGGAGTTTGGGGGCCTGAGGGGGAACTGGGGGTCTGAAGGGGGAGTTTGTGGGTCTGAGGGGGGAGTTTGAGGGTCTGCAGGGGGAGTTTGGGGGTCTGAAGGGGGAGTTTGGGGATCTGAGGGGGGGTCTGAGGGGGGAACTGGGGGTCTGAGGGGGGGAACTGGGGGTCTGAGGGGGGAACTGGGGGTCTGAGGGGGGAACTGGGGGTCTGAGGGGGGAACTGGGGGTCTGAGGGGGGAGTCTGGGGGTCTGAGGGGGGAACTGGGGGTCTGAAGGGGGAACTGGGGGTCTGAGGGGGGAACTGGGGGTCTGAGGGGGGAACTGGGGGTCTGAAGGGGGAGTTTGGGGGAACAGGGGGGGAATCCGGGGGTCTGAGGGGGAACTGGGGGTCTGAGGAGGAGTTTGGGCGGTCTGAGGGGGTAGTTTGGGGGTCTGAGGGGGGAGTTTGGGGGTCTGAGGGGGGAGTTTGGGGGTCTGAGGGGGGAGTTTGGGGGTCTGAGGGAGGAACTGGGGGTCTGAGGGGGGAGTTCGGGGGTCTGGGGGAGGAATCTGGGGGTCTGAGGGGGATCGGGGTGGTCTGGGGGAGGAACTGGGGGTCTGGGGGGAGGTCTGAGGGGGGAACTGGGGTCTGGGGGGGAATCCGGGGGTCTGAGGGGGGGAACTGGGGGTCTGGGGCAGGGTCTGGGGGAGGAATCTGGGGGGAACTGGGGGTCTGAGCGGGGAGTCTGGGTGGAATTTGGGGGTTTGAGGGGAGTCTGTGGTGGAACTGGGGGTCTGAGGGCTGTCTGGGTGTCTGAGGGGGGAGTTTGGGGGTCTGATTCTGGGGGTCTGAGGGGGGAGTTTGGGGGTCTGAGGGGGGGTCTGGGGGTGGAACTGGGGGTTTGAGTGGAGTTTAGGGGGTAACGGGGTTTGAGTGGAGTCTGGGGGGTAACGGGGTTTGAGTGGAGTCTGGGGGGGAACTGGGGGTTTGAGGGGAGTTTAGGGGGTAATGGGGTTTGAGTGGAGTCTGGGGGGTAACTGGGTTTGAGGGGAGTTTAGGGGGTAATGGGGTTTGAGTGGAGTCTGGGGGGTAACTGGGGTTTGAGGGGAGACTGGGGGGGAACTGGGGGTTTGAGGGGAGTTTAGGGGGAACTGGGGGTTTGAGGGGAGTTTAGGGGGAACTGGGGGTTTGAGTGGAGTCTGGGGGGGTAACGGGGTTTGAGGGGAGTTTAGGGGGGTACTGGGGGTTTGAGGGAGTTTAGGGGGAACTGGGGGTTTGAGGGGAGTCTGGGAGGAACTGGGGGTCTGAGGGGAGTTTAGGGGGAACTGGGGGTTTGAGGGAGTTTAGGGGGAACTGGGGGTCTGAGGGGAGTTTAGGGGGAACTGGGGGTTTGAGGGGAGTCTGGGAGGACTGGGGGTCTGAGGGGGAATTGGGGGTTCGGGGGGATTCTGGGGGGAACTGGATGTTTTGAGGGGAGTTTGGGGGTCTGGGAGGGAACTGGGGTCTGAGGGGGAACTGGGGGTCTGGGGGAGGAATCTGGGGGGAAACTGGGGGTTGGGGCGAGTCTGGGGGGGACCTGGGAGTGAGTCTGAGGGGAATTTGGGGGGGGGTGTCTGGGGGTCTGAGTGGGGAGTTTGGGGATCTGGGTGGAGTCGGAGGGATGTCTGGTGGTCTGTGAGGGGAGTTTTTGTGTCTGCAGGTTTGTGGGGGGAGTCTGGGAATTTGGGTGGGGGAGTTTGGGGCTCTGGGGGGGGAATCTAGGGGACGGGGGGGTTCTGGGTTTACTGGGGGGGTTCTGGGGTGTACTGGGGGGGTTCTGGGGTGTACTGGGGGGGGGTTCTGGGGTTTACTGGGGGGGGTTCTGGGGTGTACTGGGGGGGGGGTTCTGGGGTTTACTGGGGGGGTTCTGGGGTGTACTGGGGGGGGGGGTTCTGGGGTTTACTGGGGGGAGTTCTGGGTGTACTGGGGGGGGGGTTCTGGGGTTTACTGGGGGGGGGTTCTGGGTTTACTGGGGGGAGTTCTGGGGTCTGGGGGGGGGGGGGTTCTGGGGTTTACTGGGGGGGGGTTCTGGGGTGTACTGGGGGGGGGGTTCTGGGTTTACTGGGGGGAGTTCTGGGGTTTATTGGGGGTGGGGGGTTCTGGGGTTTACTGGGGGGGGGTGTTCTGGGATTTCCTGGGGGGGTTCTGGGATTTCCTGGGGGGTTCTGGGATTTCCTGGGGGGGTTCTGGGGTTTCCTGGGGGGGGGGTGTTCTGGGATTTCCTGGGGGGTTCTGGGATTTCCTTGGGGGGGGGGGGGTTCTGGGATTTCCTGGGGGGGGGGGTTCTGGGATTTCCTGGGGGGGGGGGGTTCTGGGATTTCCTGGGGGGGGGGGGGTTCTGGGATTTCCTGGGGGGGGGGGTTCTGGGATTTCCTGGGGGGGTTCTGGGATTTCCTGGGGGGGTTCTGGGATTTCCTGGGGGGGGGGGGGTTCTGGGATTTCCTGGGGGGGGGGGTTCTGGGATTTCCTGGGGGGGGTTCTGGGATTTCCTGGGGGGGTTCTGGGGTTTCCTGGGGGGGGGGGGTTCTGGGATTTCCTGGGGGGGGGGTTCTGGATTTCCTGGGGGGGGGGGTTCTGGGATTTCCTGGGGGGGGGGTTCTGGGATTTCCTGGGGGGGGTTCTGGGATTTCCTTGGGGGGGGTTCTGGGATTTCCTGGGGGGGGGGTTCTGGGATTTCCTGGGGGGGTTCTGGGGTTTCCTGGGGGGGGGGTTCTGGGGTTTCCTGGGGGGGGGGGTTCTGGGTTTCCTGGGGGGGGGGTTCTGGGGTTTCCTGGGGGGGTTCTGGGGTTTCCTGGGGGGGGTTCTGGGGTTTCCTGGGGGGGGGGGTTCTGGGGTTTCCTGGGGGGGGGGGTTCTGGGGTTTCCTGGGGGTCTAGAGTTACGGAGGGGTGGGATCTGGGGTTACGGGTGGGATCTGGGGTTACGGAGGGAGTGGTATGGGGTTACGGGGAGGTGGGGTCTGGGGATACGGGGCGGGTCCGGGGTTATGGGGAGGGTCCGGGGTTATGGGGAGGGTCCGGGGTTATGGGGAGGGTGTGGGGTTACAGAGGGGAGGGGTCCGGGGTTACTAGGGAGGGGTTTGGGTTACGGGGAGGTGGTGTCTGGGGTTATGGGGAGGGTGTGGGGTTACGGAGGGGGTGTGGGGTTATGGGGAGGGTGTGGGGTTATGGGGAGGGGTCCGGGGTTACTAGGGAGGGTCCGGGGTTACTAGGGAGGGGTCCGGGGTTACGGGGAGGTGGTGTCTGGGGTTATGGGGAGGGTGTGGGGTTACGGAGGGGTGGGGTCCGGGGTTACTAGGGAGGGGTCCGGGGTTATGGGGAGGGGTCCGGGGTTATGGGGAGGGTGTGGGGTTACGGAGGGGTGGGGTCCGGGGTTACTAGGGAGGGGTCCGGGGTTACGGGGCGTCCCTCCGGAGGCGAGTCTGCAGATCGAACACCGTGACAGCGGGTCCAGAGTAACGATCATTTAAAAAAAATTCTCTGTCTTTGTTCCAGGCTGAAAACAGAGGAAGACGGCGAGAGGCGTTCGGGGGGTGGGGGAGGGAGGAGGGAGGGGTACGGTATTTGGGGGGAGGAACGCCGCGACGATGGAGACCCGGGGTGCCCCCTCTCTGGTCGCCCGGGACGACGGCCTCCCCCCGGGGGTGACGGAGCTGTTTGAGGGCGATGGGGTGGCGGCCTCCTTCCTGCGGGCGGAACTGGAGCTGAACGCCCGTCTGAGGGAGATGGAGTTCTCCGACCCCGTCTGCTGCGTCTACAGCCCGCTCGAGTACGCCTGGGAGCCACACCGGGCCTTTGTCGAGAAGTACTGCCGGTCTCCCAAGGAGGTGCTGTTCCTGGGCATGAACCCGGGGCCGTTCGGGATGGTCCAGACAGGGGTGAGTCCCCTCGATCGCTGCCCCGTCAGTTCTCTTAACACCTCCCGCTCCCTCCGCCCACCTCCCACATCTCCCCCACCCACCCACCCCCACACCTCCCCCACCCACCCACCCCCACACCCCTCAGAGGAGGAGCTGACTCTCGCTGTGGGAGGGGTCTTTTGACGCACCCTTACCGAATGTGCAGACAGGCACTCACACAGACAGACAGATAGACAGACAGGTGCAGACATACAGACACAGTTACTCACGCTCACACAGACACCCACACAGAAACACATAGGCAGACACACACACAGAAACACATACACAGACAGACACACACACACACTCACACCCACACAGAAACACATAGGCAGACACACACACACAGACACGCACACACACAGACACACGCACACACACTCAGACACACACTCAGACACGCAGAAAGACACATACACACAGAAACAGACACACAAACAGACACTCAAAGACACACGCACACAGACACACACGCACACAGACACACACGCACACAGACACACACGCACACAGACACACACGCACACAGACACACACGCACACGCACACAGACACACACACACAGACACACGCACACAGACACACGCGCACACAGACACACGCACACAGACACACGCGCACACAGACACACGCGCACACAGACACACGCGCACACAGACACACGCGCACAAAGACACACGCGCACAAAGACACACGCGCACAAAGACACACGCGCACAAAGACACACGCGCACAAAGACACACACACAAAGACACACACACAAAGACAAAGACACACACACACAGGCACACACACACAGGCACACACACACAGGCACACACACACACAGGCACACACACACAGGCACACACACACAGGCACACACACACAGGCACACACACACACAGGCACACACACACACAGGCACACACACACACAGACACACACACAGGCACACACACACACAGGCACACACACACACAGGCACACACACACACAGGCACACACACACACAGGCACACACACACACAGGCACACACACACAGGCACACACACACACAGGCACACACACACACAGGCACACACACACACAGGCGCACACACACACACACACACACAGACACACACACACACACAAAGACACACACACACACACAGACACACACACACAGACACACACACACAGACACACACACACACACACAGACACACAGACACACACAAAGACACACACACACAAAGACACACACACACACAGACACCGCCCTGCCCCCCCCCCCCCGTTTCCCCTTCCCCCCCCCCCCCCCCCCCCCGTTTCCCCTTTCCCCCCCCCCAAACGAGTGGACAATTAAAGCCAACTCTCGAGCCCCTCGCCCTCCACACGGGCTCATTCATCACAGACTGGGGATGGATCGAAAGACAAGGGATCATGGAGGGGGTGGGTGGGGGAGCTTAGGAAATGGCGTGCACGTGTACACAAACACTCGTGCACACGCGCACACACTCGTGCGCCCACGCGCGCACAGTTGTGTGACATAATTTTGAAACTCTTTGTCAGACCCTCTCCCAGTATCTGGGCGGCAGCACTTTCGGGGTGACCGTAGGGAGCGGCTGCCATTGATGGCAGTGCCCCCCCCCCCCCGGGGAGAAATCAGACGGTGTGTGGGTGGTGGGTCCTGCTTCTGACCAACAGCCCTGGCGTTAAGAGTGCGCGGACGTGGCCCCTCCCACAGTCGAATATCCCGCTGGCTGCCTTGGGACTAGTGCGAAGAATCGGGGGCGGGGTGGGGGCTCGCTCAGGAATTGGGGCGTAGAGGGTGGGAAAAGGTACGAGGAGAACTGGCAGGATGAGAGAGAGAGAGAGAGAGGAGGGGGGGTCTGGATTGTACTGGCGGGCTGTAACTAGTGGGGTGCCGCAGGGATCGGTGCTGGGGCCTCAGCTGTTTACAATCGATATTAGTGACTTAGACGAAGGGACCGAGTGTAATTTATCCGAGTTTGCTGACGACACAAAGCTATAAGAACATAAGAAATAGGAGCAGGAGGAGGCCAATCGGCCCCTCGAGCCTGCCCCGCCGTTCAATAAGATCACGGCTGATCTGATCCTAACCTCAAATCTAAATTCATGTCCAATTTCCTGCCCGCTCCCCGTAACCCCTAATTCCCTTTACTTCTAGGAAACTGTCTATTTCTGTTTTTAATTTATTTAATGATGTAGCTTCCTGGGGCAGCAAATTCCACAGACCTACCACCCTCTGAGTGAAGAAGTTTCTCCTCATCTCAGTTTCGAAAGAGCAGCCCCTTATTCTAAGATTACGCCCCCTAGTTCTAGTTTCACCCATCCTTGGGAACATCCTCACCGCATCCACCCGATCAAGCCCCTTCACAATCTTATATGTTTCAATAAGATCGCCTCTCATTCTTCTGAACTCCAATGAGTAGAGTCCCAATCTACTCAACCTCTCCTCATACGTCCACCCCCTCATCCCCGGGATTAACCGAGTGAACCTTCTCGAGTGAAGCTGGGTGGGAGAGTAAGCTGTGAGGAGGACACAAAGAGTCTGCAAAGGGATATGGACAGGTTAAGTGAGTGGGCGAGAAGGGGGCAGATGGAGTATAATGTGGGGGAATGTGAGGTTATTCACTTTGGTAGGAAGAATAGAAAAGCAGAATATTTTTTAAATGGTGAGAAACTATTAATTGTTGGTGTTCAGAGGGATTTGGATGTCCTGGTACACGAAACACAGAAAGTTAGCATGCAGGTACAGCAAGCAATTAGGAAAGCAAATGGCATGTTGGCCTTTATTGCAAGGGGGGTTGGAGTCCAAGAGTAAGGAAGTCTTACTACAATTGTACAGGGCTTTGGTGAGACCTGACCTGGAGCACTGTGTACAGTTTTGGTCTCCTTATCTAAGGAAGGATAGACTCGCCTTAGAGGCGGTGCAACGAAGGTTCATAAGAACATAAGAAATTGGAGCAGGAGTAGGCCAATCGGCCCCTCGAGCCTGCTCCGCCATTCAATAAGATCATGGCTGATCTGATCCCAACCACAAATCTAAAGAACACAAGAAGTCGGAGCAGGACCCGGCCACATAGCCCCTGGGCCCTCTCCGCCACCCAAAGGGCATTGACCGATCCGAACTCAGCTTCATGTCCAATTTCCTGCCCGCTCCCCATAACCCCTAATTCCCTTTACTTCTAGGAAACTGTCTATTTCTGTTTTAAATTTATTTAATGATGTAGCTTCCACAGCTTCCTGGGGCAGCAAATTCCACAGACCTACCACCCTCTGAGTGAAGAAGTTTCTCCTCATCTCAGTTTTGAAAGAGCAGCCCCTTATTCTAAGATTATGCCCCCTAGTTCTAGTTTCACCCATCTTTGGGAACATCCTTACTGCATCCACCCGATCAAGACCCTTCACAATCTTATATGTTTCAATAAGATCGCCTCTCATTCTTCTGAACTCCAATGAGTAGAGTCCCAATCTACTCAACCTCTCCTCATATGTCCGCCCCCTCATCCCCGGGATTAACCGAGTGAACCTTCTTTGTACTGCCTCGAGAGCAAGTATGTCTTTTCTTAAGTATGGAGACCAAAACTGTATGCAGTATTCCAGGTGCGGTCTCACCAATACCTTATATAACTGCAGCAATACCTCCCTGTTTTTATATTCTATCCCCCTAGCAATAAAAGCCAACATTCTGTTGGCTTTCTTGATCACCTGCTGCACCTGCAAACCAACTTTTTGATTTTCTTGCACTAGGACCCCCAGATCCCTTTGTACTGCAGTACTTTCCAGTCTCTCGCCATTAAGAAAATAACTTGCTCTCTGATTTTTCCTGCCAAAGTGCATAACCTCACATTTTCCAATATTATATTGCATCTGCCAAATCTCCGCCCACTCACCCAGCCTGTCTATATCCCCTTGCAGGTTTTTTATGTCCTCCTCACTCTCTACTTTCCCTCTCATTCACTAGATTGATTCCTGGGATGAGAGGGTTGTCCTATGAGGAGAGATTGAGTAGAATGGGCCGATACTCTCTGGAGTTTAGAAAAATGAGAGGGGATCTCATTGAAACATATAAGATTATGAGGGGGGGCTTGACAGGGTAGATGCTGAGAGGCTGTTTCCCCCTGGCTGGAGAGTCTAGAACTCGGGGGCATAGTCTCAGGATAAGGGGTCGGCCATTTAGGACTGAGATGAGGAGGAATTTCTTCACTCAGAGGGTTGTGAATCTTTGGAATTCTCTACCCCAGAGGGCTGTGGATGCTGAGTCGTTGAATATATTCAAGACTGAGATCGATGGATTTTTGGACTCGAGGGGGGAATTGAGGGATACGGGGATCGGGCGGGAAAGTGGAGTTGAGGTCGAAGATCGGCCATGATCTGATTGAATGGCGGGGCAGGCTCGAGGGGCCGAATGGCCTGCTCCTGCTCCGATGTATTCTGTCCCTGGTCAGCCTGAGCCAGAGGTCAGGGATCAGGACAAGTTTACGACTTGTGGGTCAGTAACGCCCCATTAATCGACAGCTGACGGCTGTCCCTGTGCATTCACCTCTCAACCCTGCCCCATCCCCCAGACCCTAATTGACAGATCTGCCAAACCAGCCCTGGGAGATATCACCCTGACACCTCCTCGAACTCTTCAACCCCCCGCCCCGGCCCCAGCTCCTCGGCCCTGCTGCCGTCCCGCAGATTACTGATGCAGGTAGATGAGTGATACAGACCAACACTGATATACCCCACACCCCTCACTGTAACACTCTGATATATCCCACACCCCTCACTGTAACACTGATATATCCCACACCCCTCACTGTAACACTCTGATATACCCCACACCCCTCACTGTAACACTGATATACCCCACACCCCTCACTGTAACACTCTGATATATCCCACACCCCTCACTGTAACACTCTGATATATCCCACACCCCTCACTGTAACACTCTGATATACCCCACACCCCTCACTGTAACACTCTGATATACCCCACACCCCTCACTGTAACACTCTGATATACCCCACACCCCTCACTGTAACACTCTGATATACCCCACACCCCTCACTGTAACACTCTGATATATCCCACACCCCTCACTGTAACACTCTGATATATCCCACACCCCTCACTGTAACACTCTGATATATCCCACACCCCTCACTGTAACACTCTGATATACCCCACACCCCTCACTGTAACACTCTGATATATCCCACACCCCTCACTGTAACACTCTGATATATCCCACACCCCTCACTGTAACACTCTGATATATCCCACACCCCTCACTGTAACACTCTGATATACCCCACACCCCTCACTGTAACACTCTGATATATCCCACACCCCTCATTGTAACACTCTGATATACCCCACACCCCTCACTGTAACACTCTGATATATCCCACACCCCTCACTGTAACACTCTGATATACCCCACACCCCTCACTGCAACACTGATATACCCCACACCCCTCACTGTAACACTCTGATATATCCCACACCCCTCACTGTAACACTCTGATATATCCCACACCCCTCACTGTAACACTGATATATCCCACACCCCTCACTGTAACACACTGATATACCCCACACCCCTCACTGCAACACTCTGATATACCCGACACCCCTCACTGTAATACTCTGATATATCCCACACCCCTCACTGTAACACTGATATATCCCACACCCCTCACTGTAACACTCTGATATATCCCACACCCCTCACTGTAACACTCTGATATATCCCACACCCCTCACTGTAACACTCTGATATATGCCACACCCCTCACTGTAATACTCTGATATATCCCACACCCCTCACTGTAACACTGATATATCCCACACCCCTCACTGTAACACTCTGATATATCCCACACCCCTCACTGTAACACTCTGATATATCCCACACCCCTCACTGTAACACTCTGATATATCCCACACCCCTCATGTAACACTGATATACCCCACACCCCTCACTGTAACACTCTGATATACCCCACACCCCTCACTGTAACACTCTGATATATCCCACACCCCTCACTGCAACACTGATATATCCCACACCCCTCACTGTAACACTGATATATCCCACACCCCTCACTGTAACACTCTGATATACCCCGCACCCCTCACTGTAACACTCTGATATATCCCACACCCCTCACTGTAACACTCTGATATATCCCACACCCCTCACTGTAACACTCTGATATACCCCACACCCCTCACTGCAACACTGATATATCCCACACCCCTCACTGTAACACTCTGATATACCCCACACCCCTCACTGTAACACTCTGATATACCCCACACCCCTCACTGTAACACTCTGATATACCCCACACCCCTCACTGTAACACTGATATATCCCACACCCCCCACTGTAACACTCTGATATACCCCACACCCCTCACTGTAACTCTCTGATATATCCCACACCCCTCACTGTAACACTCTGATATACCCCACACCCCTCACTGTAACTCTCTGATATACCCCACACCCCTCACTGTAACACTCTGATATACCCCACACCCCTCACTGTAACACACTGATATATCCCACACCCCTCAATGTAACACTCCGATATATCCCACACCCCTCACTGTAACACTCTGATATACCCCACACCCCTCACTGTAACACTCTGATATATCCCACACCCCTCACTGTAACACTGATATACCCCACACCCCTCACTGTAACACTCTGATATACCCCACACCCCTCACTGTAACACTGATATACCCCACACCCCTCACTGTAACACTCTGATATACCCCACACCCCTCACTGCAACACTGATATACCCCACACCCCTCACTGTAACACTCTGATATATCCCACACCCCTCACTGTAACACTCTGATATACCCCACACCCCTCACTGTAACACACTGATATACCCCACACCCCTCACTGTAACACTCTGATATACCCCACACCCCTCACTGTAACACTGATATACCCCACACCCCTCACTGTAACACTCTGATATATCCCACACTCCTCACTGTAACACTCTGATATATCCCACACCCCTCACTGTAACACTCTGATATACCCCACACCCCTCACTGTAACACTCTGATATATCCCACACCCCTCACTGTAACACTGATATACCCCACACCCCTCACTGTAACACTCTGATATACCCCACACCCCTCACTGCAACACTGATATACCCCACACCCCTCACTGTAACACTCTGATATATCCCACACCCCTCACTGTAACACTCTGATATACCCCACACCCCTCACTGTAACACACTGATATACCCCACACCCCTCACTGTAACACTCTGATATACCCCACACCCCTCACTGTAACACTGATATACCCCACACCCCTCACTGTAACACTCTGATATATCCCACACTCCTCACTGTAACACTCTGATATATCCCACACCCCTCACTGTAACACTCTGATATACCCCACACCCCTCACTGTAACACTCTGATATATCCCACACCCCTCACTGTAACACACTGATATATCCCACACCCCTCACTGTAACACTCTGATATATCCCACACCCCTCACTGTAACACTCTGATATATCCCACACCCCTCTCTTCCCCCCTCCCTCCCTCTCTTCCCCCCTCGCTCCCTCTCTTCCCCCCTCGCTCCCTCTCTTCCCCCCTCCCTCCCTCGCTCCCTCTCTTCCCCCCTCCCTCCCTCGCTCCCTCTCTTCCCCCTCCCTCTCTCGCTCCCTCCCTCTCTCGCTCCCTCCCTCTCTCGCTCCCTCTCTTCCCCCTCCTTCTCTCCCTCCCTCCCTCCCCCCCTCCCCCCCCCCTCCCTCCCTCCATTCACGGTCTTGCTCTTTGCCCGACCCCAGGTACCATTCGGTGATGTGTCGACTGTCCGGGACTGGCTGGGGGTGAGCGGGACAGTGCGGAGGCCGGAGACGGAGCACCCGAAACGGCCAGTGCTGGGCCTGGACTGCCCGCGGACGGAGGTGAGCGGGGCCCGGTTCTGGGGCCTCTTCCGCTCGCTGTGCGGGAGCCCGGACTGCTTCTTCAGGAGCTGCTTCGTCCACAACCTTTGCCCTCTGGCCTTCCTGGACCGGGAGGGGCGCAACCTGACCCCGGCCGACCTGCCGCCCCCCCAGAGGGAGCGCCTGCTGGGAGCCTGCGACGAGACCCTCCGCCGGGCGGTGGCGGTCCTGGGGGTGGGGACGGTGATCGGGGTGGGCCGGCTGGCCGAGAGGAGGGCCAGGCGGGCCCTGGCCGGGGGGACGGAGGGCCAGGTGAGGGTGGAGGGCATCGCGCACCCCTCGCCCCGCAACCCGCAGGCCAACAGGGGCTGGCAGGCGGCCGTGGCCGTTCGACTGCAGGAGCTGCGCCTCACGCCGCTGCTGACGGCGCCCCCTGGCGTCTGACGCGCGGCAGGACGGGCTCCGAGATGCCGGCCGGCGAGAATTAGCAAGACCTCAGAGGCCTTAAGAATCGAAGCATCGTACAGCACAGAATGAGGCCGCTCGGCCCGTCGTGCCTGTGCCGGCTCTTTGAAAGGGCTATCCAGTTAGTCCCAGTGCCTCCCTACCCCCCTGCCCCCAGATTGTATCCCCTCCAATTCCCCTTCCGAAATTCACGATTCAATCTGCTCCCACCACCCTTTCGGACAGCGTAATCCAGATCGCGACAACTCGCTGCGTTAAAGGGACATTTCTGCTCATCTCCGTTGGAACCGTGCCCTCCAGTGAGGAGTCAGTGCCTTGCCGGGCAGTGGGGGGAGAGGGGAGAACTGGGGGTAAAACGAGAGCTGGTTTCACAGAGTGCGGGGAAACACTCTCGAGCCCCCCACCCCTCTCCCACCCACAGTCTCCCTCGATTGTATAATCTGCGCGTAAAACTATTCCGTTTGTTTGTAACACTAACACAATGTCAGAGGGTGTCTCGTTACCTCCTCCACCGCATTAATTTGTCGTCTTACCGTTCGTCGAAATCTCTTGCAATGAATCTGTTGACAATCCCCTGGGAGTGTTTGATGGGACAGTGTAGAGGGAGCTTTACTCTGTATCTAACCCTGTACCTGCCCCTGGGAGTGTTTGATGGGACAGTGCAGAGGGAGCTTTACTCTGTATCTAACCCGTGCTGTACCTGCCCTGGGAGTGTTTGATGGGACAGTGTAGAGGGAGCTTTACTCTGTATCTAACCCTGTACCTGCCCCTGGGAGTGTTTGATGGGACAGTGTAGAGGGAGCTTTACTCTGTATCTAACCCTGTACCTGCCCTGGGAGTGTTTGACGGGACAGTGTAGAGGGAGCTTTACTCTGTATCTAACCCTGTACCTGCCCTGGGAGTGTTTGATGGGACAGTGTAGAGGGAGCTTTACTCTGTATCTAACCCTGTACCTGCCCTGGGAGTGTTTGACGGGACAGTGTAGAGGGAGCTTTACTCTGTATCTAACCCTGTACCTGCCCTGGGAGTGTTTGACGGGACAGTGTAGAGGGAGCTTTACTCTGTATCTAACCCTGTACCTGCCCCTGGGAGTGTTTGATGGGACAGTATAGAGGGAGCTTTACTCTGTATCTAACCCTGTACCTGCCCCTGGGAGTGTTTGATGGGACAGTGCAGAGGGAGCTTTACTCTGTATCTAACCCGTGCTGTACCTGCCCTGGGAGTGTTTGATGGGACAGTGTAGAGGGAGCTTTACTCTGTATCTAACCCTGTACCTGCCCTGGGAGTGTTTGACGGACAGTGTAGAGAGAGCTTTACTCTGTATCTAACCTTGTACCTGCCCTGGGAGTGTTTGATGGGACAGTGTAGAGGGAGCTTTACTCTGTATCTAACCCTGTACCTGCCCTGGGAGTGTTTGACGGACAGTGTAGAGAGAGCTTTACTCTGTATCTAACCTTGTACCTGCCCTGGGAGTGTTTGACGGGACAGTGTAGAGGGAGCTTTACTCTGTATCTAACCCTGTACCTGCCCTGGGAGTGTTTGACGGGACGGTGTAGAGGGAGCGTTACTCTGTATCTAACCTGTGCTGTACTACACTACACTACACTGAATGATAAGCTGAATCCTGTGTGTTAATTTTTTTTTTACGCTGTTCACAATCGTGCTGAAGTTTTGTCGTGAACTCCCTGTCCTGTGACCCTGTTCATTTGGGCCAACCTGCAGCTGTGACCAATTAATGGCGATTCCCACACCTGTACGGAGACAGGTGTCGTTAACACGACTGAAATTATAACCATCAGGAGAGGCTGAACAGGCTGGGTCTCTTCTCTCTGGAAAAGTGAAGGCTGAGGGGTGACCTGATCGAGGTCTTTACAATTATGAAGGGGTTCGATCGGGTAGACGTAGGGAAGATGTCTCCACTTGTGGGGGAGACCAGAACTAGGGGCCATAAATATAAGACAGTCACCAATAAATCCAATCGGGAATTCAGGAGAAACCTCTTTACCCAGAGAGCGGTGAGAATGTGGAACTCGCTCCCACATGGAGTGGTCGAGGGGAATCGCGGAGATGGATTTAAGGGGAAGCTGGATAAACACATGAGGGAGAAAGGAGATGGTGATAGGGTGAGATGGAGTAGGGAGGGAGGAGGCTCGTGTGGAGCATAAAGGCCAGCACGGACCAGTCGGGCCGAATGGCCTGTTTCTGTGCTGTCCAATTCTATGTAATTCCCATGGCCAATCGGAAAGCACCTGATTGGATTATCTCGACTGTTGGTCAGACAGGCCATTGATTCCCCCGTCTCCGATACCTTTAGAACTGAAGGACGAAAGGGGCAGAGTTTTATCTTTTATCAACGTCTGTGCGACCTTTCTTTCCCTCCCGGGTGCTGCAAGTGTCTCTAACTCCCGATGAATCCGGGAAGGTTGGCCACCCTCGAATCGCAGCAGGATTGTATCTTTGCGCAGCCCCGATTGTGAGGCACTGTCTTGTGTATTTTTAATCTGCTCCTTGATAAGCTATGACAATGTAAACTCTAGATTTGCTCAATCTTTTTTATTTTCTGAAAGTTAAGATTAAGAAGTTTGACGGGACAGTGTAGAGGGAGCTTCACTCTGTATCTAACCCTGTACCTGCCCCTGGGAGTGTTTGATGGGACAGTGTAGAGGGAGCTTCACTCTGTATCTAACCCTGTACCTGCCCTGGGAGTGTTTGATGGGACAGTGTAGAGGGAGCTTTACTCTGTATCTAACCCTGTACCTGCCCTGGGAGTGTTTGACGGGACAGTGTAGAGGGAGCTTTACTCTGTATCTAACCCTGTACCTGCCCTGGGAGTGTTTGATGGGACAGTGTGGAGGGAGCTTTACTCTGTATCTAACCCTGTACCTGCCCTGGGAGTGTTTGATGGGACAGTGTGGAGGGAGCTTTACTCTGTATCTAACCCTGTACCTGCCCTGGGAGTGTTTGATGGGACAGTGTAGAGGGAGCTTTAATCTGTATCTAACCCTGTACCTGCCCTGGGAGTGTTTGATGGGACAGTGTCGAGGGAGCTTTACTCTGTATCTAACCCTGTACCTGCCCCTGGGAGTGTTTGACGGGACGGTGTAGAGGGAGCTTTACTCTGTACCTAACTCCGTTGCCCTTGGGGTTCTTGAAGGGGACTCAGAATTCACATTAAACCTTTCTGCTCCCGTGCCCCCAACTTGCCTCGGATGTGCTGAATTCACCAGTATCTCAGCCTAATGTAAATAATCATGTCACCTTGAAAACCTCTCCCTTGGGCACACACCAATTGATCTGTCCTGTCTCTCCTCCCCGCTATTTATTCTGGGAAACGAGGGGAGCCTGAACTGACCAGCGCAGCTGTAACTTAAATTGATGTCGAAAAAGATCAAATAAAAACCCTTTTGTTGAAACTGAAATCATTTTTTTACGAAAGAATTCCCCTCATCTCTTTTACCTTTGCTCTAATCAATGTTTTTTTTTTATTATTCGTTCATGGGATGTGGGCGTCGCTGGCGAGGCCGGCATTTATTGCCCATCCCTAATTGCCCTTGAGAAGGTGGTGGTGAGCCGCCTTCTTGAACCGCTGCAGTCCGTGTGGTGACGGTTCTCCCACAGTGCTGTTAGGGAGGGAGTTCCAGGATTTTGACCCAGCGACGATGAAGGAACGGCCGATATATTTCCAAGTCGGGATGGTGTGTGACTCGGAGGGGAACGTGCAGGTGGTGTTGTCCCCATGTGCCTGCTGCTCTTGTCCTTCTAGGTGGTAGAGGTCGCGGGTTTGGGAGGTGCTGTCGAAGAAGCCTTGGCGAGTTACTGCAGTGCATCCTGTGGATGGTACACACTGCAGCCATGCTGTGCCGGTGGTGAAGGGAGTGAATGTTTAGGGTGGTGGATGGGGTGCCAATCAAGCGGGCTGCTTTGTCCTGGATGGTGTCGAGCTTCTTGAGTGTTGTTGGAGCTGCACTCATCCAGGCAAGTGGAGAGTATTCCATCACACTCCTGACTTGTGCCTTGTAGATGGTGGAAAGGCTTTGGGGAGCCAGGAGGTGAGTCACTCGCCGCAGAATACCCAGCCTCTGACCTGCTCTTGTAGCCACAGTATTTATATGGCTGGTCCAGTTAAGTTTCTGGCCAATGGTGACCCCCAGGATGTTGATGGTGGGGGATTTGGCGATGGTAATGCCGTTGAATGTCAGGCGGAGGTGGTTAGACTCTCTCTTGTCCTCTATACCCTCCCCTGATTCAAAAGACTCGGAGAGAATGGAGGTGAAATCAAGAAGGCAGGGTTGCCGACGAGAATGGCTTTTTATAAGAGCGTTAGGTATTAGGAGGAAGGGAAGAGGAGATGAGAGAGAGGGAGAGAGAGAGAAAGGGAGGGGAGGGGGGAGAGGGACAGGGAGAAAGAGAGAAAGAAATTCACAGCCAATGAAGTATTTTTTTTGAAGTGTGCTCACTGTTGTAATGTAGGAAACGCGGCAGACAATTTGCGCACAGCAAGATCCCACAAACAACAATGTGATAAATGACCTAGATAATCTGTTTTTAGTGATGTTGGTTGTGGGATAAATATCGGCCCCAGGACACCGGGGGTAACTCCCCCCCTGCTCTTCTTCAAATTAGTGGCCGTGGGATCTTTTACGTCCACCCGAGAGGGGCAGACGGGGCCTCGGTTTAACGTCTCATCCGAAAGACGGCAACTCCGACAGTGCGGCGCTCCCTCAGTACCGACCCTCCGACAGTGCGGCGCTCCCTCAGTACTGACCCTCCGACAGTGCGGCGCTCCCTCAGTACTGACCCTCCGACAGTGCGGCCCTCCCTCAGTACTGACCCTCCGACAGTGCGGCCCTCCCTCAGTACTGACCCTCCGACAGTGCGGCGCTCCCTCAGTACCGACCCTCCGACAGTGCGGCGCTCCCTCAGTACCGACCCTCCGACAGTGCGGCGCTCCCTCAGTACCGACCCTCCGACAGTGCGGCGCTCCCTCAGTACCGACCCTCCGACAGTGCGGCGCTCCCTCGGTACCGACCCTCCGACAGTGCGGCGCTCCCTCAGTACCGACCCTCCGACAGTGCGGCGCTCCCTCAGTACTGACCCTCCGACAGTGCGGCGCTCCCTCGGTACCGACCCTCCGACAGTGCGGCCCTCCCTCAGTACTGACCCTCCGACAGTGCGGCCCTCCCTCAGTACTGACCCTCCGACAGTGCGGCCCTCCCTCAGTACTGACCCTCTGACAGTGCGGCGCTCCCTCAGTACTGACCCTCCGACAGTGCGGCGCTCCCTCAGTACCGACCCTCCGACAGTGCGGCGCTCCCTCAGTACCGACCCTCCGACAGTGCGGCGCTCCCTCAGTACCGACCCTCCGACAGTGCGGCGCTCCCTCCGTACTGACCCTCCGACAGTGCGGCGCTCCCTCGGTACCAACCCTCCGACAGTGCGGCGCTCCCTCGGTACCGACCCTCCGACAGTGCGGCGCTCCCTCGGTACCGACCCTCCGACAGTGCGGCGCTCCCTCGGTACCGACCCTCCGACAGTGCGGCGCTCCCTCGGTACCGACCCTCCGACAGTGCGGCGCTCCCTCGGTACCGACCCTCCGACAGTGCGGCGCTCCCTCGGTACCGACCCTCCGACAGTGCGGCGCTCCCTCGGCACCGACCCTCCGACAGTGCGGTGCTCCCTCGGCACCGACCCTCCGACAGTGCGACGCTCCCTCGGCACCGACCCTCCGACAGTGCGGCGCTCCCTCGGCACCGACCCTCCGACAGTGCGGCGCTCCCTCAGTACTGACCCTCCGACAGTGCGGCGCTCCCTCAGTACCGACCCTCCGACAGTGCGGCGCTCCCTCAGTACCGACCCTCCGACAGTGCGGCGCTCCCTCAGTACCGACCCTCCGACAGTGCGGCGCTCCCTCAGTACTGACCCTCCGACAGTGCGGCGCTCCCTCAGTATTGCCCTGGAAGTGTCGGCCCTGAATTACGGAGCTCAAGTTTCTGGGGTGGGGAGTTTATCCCACAACCTGTCGTGTCTGCATCGGGGGAGGGTGATGGGAGAGAGAGAGGATGGTCATTCTGTGCGTGTCCCTCCCTGTTTAAAGGAGTGAGTTCCGTGCTGGGGATTAATCGCCGTGTGAACAAGCTGGATGAGGTTTAATGGCCCGACATTCAATCCCGAATACTAATTGGGAGCTGATTGGTGAGATCTGCTTGCAGCTCACACAAGCCAAGCCAACAAGGATGTTCCTTCAACGGCTGGGGTCTGACCCAGGGAGGGGCTGCTCGTCTCACGCACACACGCACGCCGACAGAGACACACACGTGCACCGACAGACACACGCGCACCGATACAGACACGCGTGCACACACACACACACATAGAGACACACGCGCACAGACACGCGTGCACACACACACACACACAGACAGAGACACACGCGCACCGACACAGACACGCATGCACACACACACACACACAGACAGAGACACACGCGCACCGACACAGACACGCATGCACACACACACACACACAGAGACACGCGCACCGACACAGACACGCGTGCACACACACACACACTGACAGAGACACACGCGCACCGACACAGACACGCGTGCACACACACACACTGACCGAGACACACGCGCACCGACACAGACACGCGTGCACACACACACACACTGACAGAGACACACGCGCACCGACACAGACACGCGTGCACACACACACACTGACAGAGACACACGTGCACCGACACAGACACGCATGCACACACACACACTGACAGAGACACACGCGCACCGACACAGACACGCGTGCACACACACACACACACTGACAGAGACACACGCGCAGCGACACAGACACGCGTGCACACACACACACTGACCGAGACACACGCGCACCGACACAGACACGCGTGCATACACACACACACACAGACAGAGACACACGCGCACCGACACAGACACGCATGCACACACACACACACTGACAGAGACACACGCGCACCGACACAGACACGCATGCACACACACACACACACTGACAGAGACACACGCGCACCGACACAGACACGCGTGCACACACACACACACACACTGACAGAGACACACGCGCACCGACACAGACACGCGTGCACACACACACACTGACAGAGACACACGCGCACAGACACGCATGCATACACACACACTGACAGAGACGCGCACACACACACACTGACCGAGACACACGCGCACCGACACAGACACGCGTGCACACACACACAGACAGAGACACACGCGCACCGACACAGACATGCGTGCACACACACACACACAGACAGAGACACACGGGCACCGACACAGACACGCGTGCACACACACACACACTGACACAGACACGCGTGCACACACACACACTGACCGAGACACACGCGCACCGACACAGACACACGTGCACACACACACACACTGACAGAGACACACGCGCACAGACACGCATGCATACACACACACTGACAGAGACGCGCACACACACACACTGACCGAGACACACGCGCACCGACACAGACACGCGTGCACACACACACAGACAGAGACACACGCGCACCGACACAGACACGCGTGCACACACACACACACACAGACAGAGACACACGCGCACCGACACAGACACGCATGCGCACACACACACACACACACACTGACAGAGACACACGCGCACCGACACAGACACGCGTGCGCACACACACACACTGACAGAGACACACGCGCACCAACACAGACACGCGTGCACACACACACACTGACCGAGACACACGCGCACCGACACAGACACGCGTGCACACACACACACACTGACAGAGACACACGTGCACACACACACACTGACCGAGACACACGCGCACCGACACAGACACGCGTGCACACACACACACACTGACAGAGACACACGTGCACCGACACAGACACGCATGCACACACACACACACTGACAGAGACACACGCGCACCGACACAGACACGCGTGCACACACACACACACTGACAGAGACACACGCGCACCGACACAGACACGCGTGCACACACACACACTGACCGAGACACACGCGCACCGACACAGACACGCGTGCACACACACACACACTGACACAGACACGCGTGCACACACACACACTGACCGAGACACACGCGCACCGACACAGACACGCGTGCACACACACACACACTGACAGAGACACACGCGCACCGACACAGACACGCATGCATACACACACACTGACAGAGACACACGCGCACACACACACACTGACCGAGACACACGCGCACCGACACAGACACACGTGCACACACACACACACTGACAGAGACACACGCGCACAGACACGCATGCATACACACACACTGACAGAGACGCGCACACACACACACTGACCGAGACACACGCGCACCGACACAGACACGCGTGCACACACACACAGACAGAGACACACGCGCACCGACACAGACACGCGTGCACACACACACACACACAGACAGAGACACACGCGCACCGACACAGACACGCATGCACACACACACACACACACACACTGACAGAGACACACGCGCACCGACACAGACACGCGTGCACACACACACTGACCGAGACACACGCGCACCGACACAGACACGCGTGCACACACACACACACACTGACACAGACACGCGTGCACACACACACACTGACCGAGACACACGCGCACCGACACAGACACATGTGCACACACACACACACACTGACAGAGACACACGCGCACAGACACGCATGCATACACACACACTGACAGAGACGCGCACACACACACTGACCGAGACACACGCGCACCGACACAGACACGCGTGCACACACACACAGACAGAGACACACGCGCACCGACACAGACACGCGTGCACACACACACACACACAGACAGAGACACACGCGCACCGACACAGACACGCATGCACACACACACACACACACACACTGACAGAGACACACGCGCACCGACACAGACACACGTGCACACACACACACACTGACAGAGACACACGCGCACCGACACAGACACGCGTGCACACACACACACTGACCGAGACACACGCGCACCGACACAGACACGCGTGCACACACACACACACTGACAGAGACACACGCGCACCGACACAGACACGCGTGCACACACACACACACTGACAGAGACACACGTGCACCGACACAGACACGCATGCACACACACACACACTGACAGAGACACACGCGCACCGACACAGACACGCGTGCACACACACACACACTGACAGAGACACACGCGCACCGACACAGACACGCGTGCACACACACACACTGACCGAGACACACGCGCACCGACACAGACACGCGTGCACACACACACACACTGACACAGACACGCGTGCACACACACACACTGACCGAGACACACGCGCACCGACACAGACACGCGTGCACACACACACACACTGACAGAGACACACGCGCACCGACACAGACACGCATGCATACACACACACTGACAGAGACACACGCGCACACACACACACTGACCGAGACACACGCGCACCGACACAGACACGCATGCACACACACACACACACACTGACAGAGACACACGTGCGCACACACACACACACACACACTGGCAGAGACACACGCCCCCAACACAGGCACACACACGCACAGACGTACATTCGCACAGATAATGTACAGACATACACCCACACGCACACCGACACAGACACACACACGCACGCATCGACACACACATAGAGATAGAGACATACACACACACACATACGCTCACACAGATACACGCACAACCACACCAGCACGGACACACACGCACAGACATGCGCTCACACAGATACACGCACACATGACACACACAGACATACATGCAGAATACGCTCACACAGATACATGCACACAGACAACACGCGCACAGACATACACGCATCAACACATGCACAGACGTGTTCACACAGATAACGCACACACACACACACACACACACACACACATAAGGAATCTTACAACACCAGGTTATCGTCCAACAGTTGGACTATAACCTGGTGTTGTAAGATTCCTTACATTTGTGCACCCCAGTCCATCACCGGCATCTCCACATCACACACACACACACACGCACACACACAGTAAATTCCCTTGAGTATAGAAGATTGAGGGATTGATCTGATTAACAATAACAGCAGCAGCTTGCATTTACACAGCGCATTTAACGTAGTAAAACATCCAAAGGCCCTTCCCAGGAGCGTAAATCAGACAAAATTTAACACCGAGCCACATAAGGAGATATTAGGGACAGGTGACCAAAAGCTCGGTCAAAGAGGTAGGTTTTAAGGAGCGTCTTAAAGGAGGAGAGAGAGAGAGAGAGGCGGAGAGGTTTAGGGAGGGAATTCCAGAGCTCGGGGCCCGGGCAGCTGAAGGCACGGCCGCCAATGGTGGAGCGATGGAAATCGGGGGATGGACAAGAGGCCAGAATTGGAGGAGCGCAGAGATCTGGGAGGGTCGTAGGGGCTGGAGGAGGTTACAGAGATAGGGAGGGAGGGGAGGGGAGGCCATGGAGGGGATTTGAACAGGAGGATGGAGAATTTTAAAATGGCGTCGATGCCAGACCGGGAACCAATATCGGTCAGCGAGCACAGGGGGTGATGGGTGAACGGGACTTGGAGGTGTTTAAGATGATTAAAGGACTCGATAGGGTCGATAGAGAGAAACTATTTCCTCTGGTGGGGGGGAGTCCAGAACAAGGGGGGGGCAGAAGCTTAAAATCAGAGCCGGGCCGTTCAGGGGTGATGTCGGGAAGCATTTCTTCACACAAAGGGGGAGTGGGAATCTGGAACTCTCTCCCCCCAGAAAGCTGTTGGGGCTGGGGGTCAATTGGAAATTTCAAGACTGAGATCGATAGATTTTTTTTTGTTGGGTATCGAGGGTTACAGAACCAAGGGGGGTAAATGGAGTTATGATACAGATCAACCATGATCTGATTGAATGGCGGAACAGGCTCGAGGGGCTGAATGGCCTCCTCCTGTTCCTGTGTAACAGGCTCGAGGGGGGCTGAATGGCCTCCTCCTGTTCCTGTGTAACAGGCTCGAGAGGGGCTGAATGGCCTCCTCCTGTTCCTAATGTTTGGAGTGGTAAGGAGTGAGGTCTGGGGCCTCTTGACGGAGGAAAGATGCCAGATCAGCACACTTGAGCCCATAACCCAGGCCGACACTCCCGCAGCCAGTGCTGAGAGGGGCGGACGGGGCCCTCGGTTTAACGTCTCATCCGAAAGACGGCACCTCCGACAGTGCGGCGCTCCCTCAGTACTGACCCTCCGACAGTGCGGCGCTCCCTCAGTACTGACCCTCCGACAGTGCGGCGCTCCCTCAGTACTGACCCTCCGACAGTGCGGCGCTCCCTCAGTACTGACCCTCCGACAGTGCGGCGCTCCCTCAGTACTGACGCTCCGACAGTGCGGCGCTCCCTCAGTACTGACCCTCCGACAGTGCGGCGCTCCCTCAGTACTGACCCTCCGACAGTGCGGCGCTCCCTCAGTACTGACCCTCCGACAGTGCGGCGCTCCCTCAGTACTGACCCTCCGACAGTGCAGTGCTCCCTCAGTACTGACCCTCCGACAGTGCGGCGCTCCCTCAGTACTGACGCTCCGACAGTGCGGCGCTCCCTCAGTACTGACCCTCCGACAGTGCGGCGCTCCCTCAGTACTGCCCCTCCGACAGTGCGGCGCTCCCTCAGTACCGACCCTCCGACAGCGCGACGCTCCCTCAGTACTGACCCTCCGACAGTGCGGCGCTCCCTCAGTACTGACCCTCCGACAGTGCGGCGCTCCCTCAGTACTGACCCTCCGACAGCGCGACGCTCCCTCAGTACTGACCCTCCGACAGTGCGGCGCTCCCTCAGTACTGACCCTCCGACAGTGAGGCGCTCCCTCGGTACTGACCCTCCGACAGTGCGGCGCTCCCTCGGTACCGACCCTCCGACAGTGCAGCGCTCCCTCAGTACCGACCCTCCGACAGCGCGACGCTCCCTCAGTACTGCCCCTCCGACAGTGCGGCGCTCCCTCAGTACTGACCCTCCGACAGTGCGGCGCTCCCTCAGTACCGATCCTCCGACAGCGCGGCGCTCCCTCAGTACTGACCCTCCGACAGTGCGGCGCTCCCTCAGTACTGCCCCTCCGACAGTGCGGCGCTCCCTCGGTACTGACCCTCCGACAGTGCAGCGCTCCCTCAGTACCGACCCTCCGACAGCGCGGCGCTCCCTCAGCACTGACCCTCCGACAGTGCGGCGCTCCCTTAGTACTGACCCTCCGACCGTGCAGCGCTCCCTCAGTACCGACCCTCCGACAGTGCGGCGCTCCCTCAGTACTGACCCTCCGACAGTGCGGCGCTCCCTTAGTACTGACCCTCCGACCGTGCAGCGCTCCCTCAGTACCGACCCTCCGACCGTGCAGCGCTCCCTCAGTACCGACCCTCCGACAGCGCGGCACTCCCTCAGTACTGACCCTCCGACAGTGCGGCGCTCCCTCAGTACCGCCCCTCCGACAGTGTCGACGCTCCCTCAGCACTGGCACTGGGAGTGTCGGCCTGGATTATGGGGCTCGGGTCTCTGGATAAGCTGCGCACCTGGCCCGGCTGGTGACGGGAGCCTGCGTGCCCTGGGACTCTGGCCTCCGCGTCTCCCCGTCCCCTGCCGTTCCTGAGTCCAGCACTCCCAACTGCGCAGCAGCAGAGAGACCCTCCCGACTGATTCACCTCCCGCGACCGCCCGAGCCTCCCACTTCCCGGGCAGCAGAAAGAGAAACAGCAGCCCAGATGTTTCGGCTCTCTGACGCGCGGCCCCTAATCAACTCGCAGTTAAGTCCCTCATCCCCGCTCGGCGCTGACAGCTGAGGAGACCCCTCGAAACGATTAGTGTTCGCTGATTGAGACAATATCTGTGTCAGCTCTTATGCAAGTGTCTCAGCGAGCCAGAACCCTGACTGATCAGGGCCTCCGCAGATGGCTCAATGGCTCCACGATTTACGTCTGCAAATCACATTATCGGCATCTGCAAGAGGAAGGGGCTTGAAGGGGTGGATGCTGAGAGGACGTTTCCCCTTGCGGGAGAGAGACCAGAACGGTGGGGGGGGGGGCCGCAGTTTAAAAATAAGGGGTCTCCCATTTTTCAGACGGAGAGGAGGAGAAATTTTTTCTCTCGGGCTGGGGGTCGTGAGTCTGTCGAACTCCCTTGCCCAGAGGGCGGTGGGGGCAGGGTCATTAAATATTTTTAAGGCTTATTGGAGAGATTCCTGATTAACAAGGGAGTCAAAGGTTATAGTAAGTAGACGGGAAAGTCGGGTTGAGGTCACAATCAGATCAGCACGATCTTATCATATGGGAGAGCCGGCCTTACTCTGTATCTAACCCTGTACCTGCCCCTGGGAGTGTTTGACGGGACAGTGTAGAGGGAGCCTTACTCTGTATCTAACCCCGTACCTACCCTGGGAGTGTTTGATGGGACAGTGTAGAGGGAGCTTTACTCTGTATCTAACCCTGTACCTGACCCTGGGAGTGTTTGATGGGACAGTGTGGAGGGAGCTTTACTCTGTATCTAACCCTGTACCTGCCCTGGGAGTGTTTGATGGGACAGTGTAGAGGGAGCCTTACTCTGTATCTAACCCTGTACCTGCCCCTGGGAGTGTTTGACGGGACAGTGTAGAGGGAGCCTTACTCTGTATCTAACCCCGTACCTACCCTGGGAGTGTTTGATGGGACAGTGTAGAGGGAGCTTTACTCTGTATCTAACCCTGTACCTGACCCTGGGAGTGTTTGATGGGACAGTGTGGAGGGAGCTTTACTCTGTATCTATCCCTGTACCTGCCCTGGGAGTGTTTGATTGGACAGTGTAGAGGGAGCTTTACTCTGTATCTAACCCTGTACCTGCCCCTGGGAGTGTTTGACGGGACAGTGTAGAGGGAGCTTTACTCTGTATCTAACCCTGTACCTGACCCTGGGAGTGTTTGACGGGACAGTGTAGAGGGAGCTTTACTCTGTATCTAACCCTGTACCTGCCCTGGGAGTGTTTGATGGGACAGTGTAGAGGGAGCTTTACTCTGTATCTAACCCTGTACCTGCCCTGGGAGTGTTTGATGGGACAGTGTAGAGGGAGCTTTACTCTGTATCTAACCCTGTACCTGCCCTGGGAGTGTTTGATGGGACAGTGTAGAGGGAGCTTTACTCTGTATCTAACCCTGTACCTGCCCTGGGAGTGTTTGATGGGACACTGTAGAGGGAGCTTTACTCTGTATCTAACCCTGTACCTGCCCTGGGAGTGTTTGATGGGACAGTGTAGAGGGAGCTTTACTCTGTATCTAACCCTGTACCTACCCTGGGAGTGTTTGATGGGACAGTGTAGAGGGAGCTTTACTCTGTATCTAACCCTGTACCTGCCCTGGGAGTGTTTGATGGGACAGTGTAGAGGGAGCTTTACTCTGTATCTAACCCTGTACCTGCCCTGGGAGTGTTTGATGGGACAGTGTAGAGGGAGCTTTACTCTGTATCTAACCCTGTACCTGCCCTGGGAGTGTTTGATGGGACAGTGTAGAGGGAGCTTTACTCTGTATCTAACCCTGTACCTGCCCTGGGAGTGTTTGATGGGACAGTGTAGAGGGAGCTTTACTCTGTATCTAACCCTATACCTGCCCTGGGAGTGTTTGACGGACGGTGTAGAGGGAGCTTTACTCTGTATCTAACCCTGTACCTACCCTGGGAGTGTTTGATGGGACAGTGTAGAGGGAGCTTTACTCTGTATCTAACCCTGTACCTGCCCTGGGAGTGTTTGATGGGACAGTGTAGAGGGAGCTTTACTCTGTATCTAACCCTGTACCTGCCCTGGGAGTGTTTGATGGGACAGTGTAGAGGGAGCTTTACTCTGTATCTAACCCTGTACCTGCCCTGGGAGTGTTTGATGGGACAGTGTAGAGGGAGCTTTACTCTGTATCTAACCCTGTACCTGCCCTGGGAGTGTTTGATGGGACAGTGTAGAGGGAGCTTTACTCTGTATCTAACCCTATACCTGCCCTGGGAGTGTTTGACGGACGGTGTAGAGGGAGCTTTACTCTGTATCTAACCCTGTACCTGCCCTGGGAGTGTTTGATGGGACAGTGTAGAGGGAGCTTTACTCTGTATCTAACCCGTGCTGTACCTGCCCTGGGAGTGTTTGATGGGACAGTGTAGAGGGAGGTTTACTCTGTATCTAACCCTGTACCTGCCCTGGGAATGTTTGATGGGACAGTGTAGAGGGAGCTTTACTCTGTATCTAACCCTGTACCTGCCCTGGGAGTGTTTGATGGGACACTGTAGAGGGAGCTTTACTCTGTATCTAACCCTGTACCTGCCCTGGGAGTGTTTGATGGGACAGTGTAGAGGGAGCTTTACTCTGTATCTAACCCTGTACCTGCCCTGGGAGTGTTTGATGGGACAGTGTAGAGGGAGCTTTACTCTGTATCTAACCCGTGCTGTACCTGCCCCTGGGAGTGTTTGATGGGACAGTGTAGAGGGAGCTTTACTCTGTATCTAACCCTGTACCTGCCCTGGGAGTGTATGATGGGACAGTGTAGAGGGAGCTTTACTCTGTATCTAACCCTGTACCTGCCCTGGGAGTGTTTGATGGGACAGTGTAGAGGGAGCTTTACTCTGTATCTAACCCTGTACCTGACCCTGGGAGTGTTTGATGGGACAGTGTAGAGGGAGCTTTACTCTGTATCTAACCCGTGCTGTACCTGCCCTCGTATATCCTTCCTTCGATAAGGAGACCAAAACTGTACATAGTCCTCCAGGTGAGATCTCCAGGTCTTACGTTTGATGATATAGTAATGGAGAAATCTCATTCCTTTCTGCTGTCGTCTGGATTGGGCCAGAAAACCACTCAGTTGTATTGAACCTAAAAGGGGTTAAATTCCGAGGACAGGTTGCACAGACCGGGCTTGTATTCCCTCGAGTGTAGGAGATTAAGGGGTGATCTCATCGAGGGGTTTAAGATGATTAAAGAACTCGATAGGGTCGATAGAGAGAAACTATTTCCTCTGGTGGGGGGAGTCCAGAACAAGGGGGGGGGCAGAACCTTAAAATTAGAGCCGGGCCGTTCAGGGGTGATGTCGGGAAGCATTTCTTCACACAAAGGGGAGTGGGAATCTGGAACTCTCTCCCCCCAAAAAAGCTGTTGAGACTGGGGGTCAACTGGAAATATCAAGACTGAGAGCGATAGATTTTTGTTGGGTATCGAGGGACACGGAGCAGAGGCGGGTAAATGGAGTTGAGGTACAGATCAGCCATGATCTAATCAAATGGCGGAACAGGCTCGAGGGGCTGAATGGCCTCCTCCTGTTCCTGTGTAACGGGCTCGAGAGGGCTGAATGGCCTCCTCCTGTTCCTGTGTAACAGGCTCGAGGGGGCTGAATGGCCTCCTCCTGTTCCTGTGTAACAGGCTCGAGGGGGCTGAATGGCCTCCTCCTGTTCCTGTGTAACGGGCTCGAGGGGGCTGAATGGCCTCCTCCTGTTCCTGTGTAACAGGCTCGAGGGGCTGAATGGGCCTCCTCCTGTTCCTGTGTAACAGGCTCGAGAGGGGCTGAATGGGCCTCCTCCTGTTCCCACCAGCGGTTCAAGAAGGCGGTCGCCCACCACCATCTCAGGGCAACAAGCGGACGGGCAGTAACTGACGGCCTTGCCAGCCACGCCCACATCCCTGAGAACAAATTTTTTTAAAAATCTATTAGTACGATCAATTGGGCAGCGAAGAGTGGATCAGGAAACGGCCAGGCCTCCTGGTCCTGATCGTCCCGTTCCGTGACCTTCCCAGTTTGGACTGGGCCGGTGATGCCCTCTGCAGTCGAATATCCCGGTTCCATTAAGGGATGGAGGGGGTGGAATCAGTTGACGTGCAGCCTCATGCTGCCGAATATCTCCCCCCAACCCCCAACCTCTCTTGGGGCTCGGGGTAATTTGAGGGCAGGCGGTGAGTGGAGTGGGGGAGCAGTGTCTCCTTCTCCAGGTCTGGACCCTCAGATTCACCCTCATCGCGACACGTCTCCGTCCAGGCTGGAATTCCCCCGGGGGGTCGTGGGGGGGCCTCGTGGGCCGGTCGCCATGGCAACACATCAGCGACCCACCGTGAGCTAAATAGAAGCCTTCACCGACACTTTTTCCTTCTCCCTCCCCTCTCTCTCTCTCTCTCCCCCCCCCCCCTCTCTCCCTCCCTCTCTCCCTCTCTGTCTCCCTCTCTCCCCCTCCCTCCCTCTCTCTCTCTCTCCCTCTCTCCCCCTCCCTCCCTCCCTCCCGCCCTCTCTCTTCGGCCCACACCATCCCATCAGGCCCTTGCCGCTCCCGCGGTGAGGGTAAAGTTCATGAACTCTGTTTTCAGATTGCCGACCGGCCAACGGCCTGCCCTTTAACCTCCCGGAGGGTCAATGGCAATATTTCTGCTGCCTGTCAGTGAATGAGGGGGAACTGAAGCAATCAGCTCCCGGGGGACGGGGGTTGCTGTTTGTGTGATGAACTGCGAGACCAACCGTGCTTGAGGGCAGCGAGCAGCCCAGCCGCGTTGAGCAGGAAAATCCCAGGCTTCATTTGCCGCCTGTGCTAAATTAGCTCATCTCGCCCGGTGTGGGACTGAGCCCCACAGATTAACATCTACAATCCCCCTCTTAAACATAACGCACGACCTACATAGAATCGTAGAAAGGTTACAGCACAGAAGGAAGCCATTCGGCCCATCGAGTCCGTGCCGGCTCTCTGCAAGAGCAATCCAGCCAGCCCCGCTCCCCCCGCCCTATCCCCGTAGCCCTGCAAATTTTTTTCCCTTCAGTCGTTTACCCTTTTGCAGGCCATGATTGAATCTGCCTCCACCACCCCCTCGGGCAGTGCATTCCAGATCCTAACCACTCGCTGTGTAAAAAAGTTTTTCCTCCTGTCGCCTTTGGTTCTTTTGCCAATCACCTTAAATCCGTGCCCTCTGGTTCTTGACCCTTCCGCCAATGGGAACGGTTTCCCTCTGTCTGCTCTGTCTCGACCCTTCATGATTTTGAACGCCTCGATCAAATCTCCTCGCGACCGTCTCTGTTCCAAGGAGAACAACCCCAGCCTCTCCAGTCTATCCCCGTAACTCAAGTCCCTCATCCCCGGTACCGTTCTAGTAAATCTTTAAAAACAGAATTTACATCCTTCTAAACTCAGTACGAGCCTGGTCTATACCCTCGTAATTTAAGAACATAAGAAATAGGAGCAGGAGTAGGCCAATCGGCCCCTCGAGCCTGCTCCGCCATTCAATAAGATCATGGCTGATCTGATCCTCCCCTCAAATCTAAAGAACACAAGAAGTAGGAGCAGGACCCGGCCACACAGCCCCTGGGCCCTCTCCGCCACCCACAGGGCCTTGACCGATCCGAACTCAGCTTCATGTCCAATTTCCTGCCCGCTCCCCGTAACCCCTAATTCCCTTTACTTCTAGGAAACTGTCTATTTCTGCTTTAAATTTATTTAATGATGTAGCTTCCACAGCTTCCTGGGGCAGCAAATTCCACAGACCTACCACCCTCTGAGTGAAGAAGTTTCTCCTCATCTCAGTTTTGAAAGAGCAGCCCCTTATTCGAAGATTATGCCCCCTAGTTCTAGTTTCACCCATCCTTGGGAACATCCTCACCGCATCCACCCGATCGAGCCCCTTCACAATCTTATATGTTTCAATAAGATCGCCTCTCATTCTTCTGAACTCCAATGAGTAGAGTCCCAATCTACTCAACCTCTCCTCATACGTCCACCCCCTCATCCCCGCGATTAACCGAGTGAACCTTCTTTGTACTGCCTCGAGAGCAAGTATGTCTTTTCTTAAGTACGGAGACCAAAACTGTATGTAGTATTCCAGGTGCGGTCTCACCAATACCTTATATAACACAATTGTAAACAATTTTACAACACCAAGTTATAGTCCAGCAATTTTATTTTAAATTCACAAGCTTTCGGAGGCTTCCTCCTTCGTCAGGTGAACGATGTGAAAATCCAACGATTGTCAACCCCAGTCCATCACCGGCATCTCCACATCATTATATAACACACACAGACACACTCGCACACACAGACACACTGATACAGTGACATACACATTGACACATACGCACTGATACACACACACACACACAGACACATACACACTGATACACACACACACACACACAGACACATACACACTGATACACACACACAGACACACAGACACATACACACTGATACACACACACACACAGACTCATACACACTGATACACACACACAGACACACAGACACATACACACTGATACACACACACACTGACAGACACACACACACACATGCACACTGATGCGCGCGCACACACACACTGATGCACACACACACACTGATGCACACACACACACGTGCGCACTGATGCACACACACATGTGCACACTGATACACACACACGCACACTGATGCACACACACGTGCACACTGATACACACACGCACACTGATGCACACACACATGTGCACACTGATACACACACACGCACACTGATGCACACACACACACGTGCACACTGATGCACACGCACATGTGCACACTGATACACACACACACGTGCACACTGATGCACACGCACATGTGCACACTGATACACACACACACACACATGCACACTGATGCACACACACATGTGCGCACTGATACACACACACGTGCACACTGATACACACACACGCACGCACACACACACACGTGCACACTGATACACACACACACACACTCGCACGCAAGTGACAGACAGACCTTGTGCAGTAGGACTGTGATCTGACAGGTTGTTGTCCCAGTGATCGACACGCCATCAACCATTACGGGGAAGTGGTGAATTCCACCCCAGGATGCTGTCACCACACACCAGGTACTGAGTTTAACATTTCATGGCCTGTGGGTGACTGGAGAACCGAGACTGTCCAAAGCTTCTCCGCCCCCCCCCCCCCCCCTCCCCCCCCCCATCACCCCGACACTTTTGAAGGCTTTGAGAGCAGGGAACGTGAGTCGGGAGAAGGAGATGATGGGACTGCATTCAATTGCGGTCCTCAGTCACTGTCAATCACTCCTGTCTTCCGAGCTTCGCTCCCTCTTCACACCAGGGCTGTGAAGGAGCTCCTGGGTTCGAGCACCACTCTCTGTCTGTCTGCATCGCCCGTTAATACGGCAAAGAGGGGCAAAGAAAATCCCAAGAGAGGAGGTGACAGGCAGACCCTGAGCAAAGGAGGAGAGATTAGGAAGGGAGATCGACAGCCCGGTCAAAGAGGTGGGTTTTAAGGAGCGTCTTAAAGGAGGAGAGAGAGAGAGAGAGAGAGGCGGAGAGGAGAGGTTTAGGGAGGGAATTCCAGAGCTCGGGGGCCCGGGCGGCTGAAGGCACGGCCGCCAATGGTGGGAGCGAAGGGAGTGAGGGATGGACAGAGAGAGAGACGGAAGGAGAGGGACAGAGGGAGAGAGATGGAGCAAGAGAGATGTAAAGACAGATAGAGGGAGAGAGACGGAGGGAGAGAGACGGAGGCGAGCTAGAGAGAGAGAGAGAGACGGAGCGAGAGAGAGAGAGAGAGAGAGACGGAGAGTGTGAGAGAGAGAGAGACGGAGAGTGTGAGAGAGAGAGAGACGGAGAGTGGTGAGAGAGAGAGAGAGACGGAGAGTGTGAGAGAGAGAGAGACGGAGAGTGTGAGAGAGAGAGAGAGACGGAGAGTGTGAGAGAGAGAGAGACGGAGAGTGTGAGAGAGAGACAGACGAAGCGAGAGAGAGACAGACGGAGCGAGAGAGAGAGACGGAGCAAGAGAGAGAGAGAGACGGAGCGAGAGAGAGAGACGGAGCAAGAGAGAGAGAGAGAGACGGAGCGAGAGAGAGAGAGACGGAGCGAGAGAGAGAGAGAGAGACGGAGCGAGAGAGAGAGAGATGGAGCGAGAGAGAGAGAGAGACGGAGCGAGAGAGAGAGAGACGGAGCGAGAGAGAGAGAGAGACGGAGCGAGAGAGAGAGAGAGATGGAGCGAGAGAGAGAGAGAGAGACGGAGCGAGAGAGAGACGGAGCGAGAGAGAGACGGAGCGAGAGAGAGAGAGAGAGACGGAGCGAGAGAGAGAGACGGAGCGAGAGAGAGAGAGAGAGGCGGAGCAAGAGAGAGAGAGAGAGACGGAGCGAGAGAGAGACGGAGCGATGAGAGAGACGGAGCGAGAGAAAGCGAGAGAGAGACGGAGCGAGAGAGAGAGAGAGAGACGGAGCGAGAGAGAGAGAGACGGGAGCGAGAGAGAGAGAGAGAAGGAGCGAGAGAGAGAGAGAGACGGAGCGAGAGAGAGAGAGAGACGGAGCGAGAGAGAGAGAGAGACGGAGCGAGAGAGAGAGAGAGAGACGGAGCGAGAGAGAGAGAGAGAGACGGAGCGCGAGAGAGAGAGAGAGAGAGAGAGACGGAGCGAGAGAGAGAGAGAGAGAGACGGAGCGAGAGAGAGAGAGAGAGACGGAGCGAGAGAGAGAGAGACGGAGCGAGAGAGAGAGAGAGACGGAGCGAGTGAGAGAGACGGAGAGAGAGAGAGAGAGAGAGAGAGAGACGGAGCGAGTGAGAGAGACGGAGCGAGAGAGAGAGAGAGAGACGGAGCGAGAGAGAGAGAGAGAGACGGAGCGAGCGAGAGAGAGAGAGAGACGGAGCGAGAGAGAGAGAGAGAGAGAGAGAGACGGAGAGAGACGGAGCGAGAGAGAGACGGAGCGAGAGAGAGAGACGGAGCGAGAGAGAGAGAGAGAGAGACGAGCGAGAGAGAGAGAGAGAGACGAGCGAGAGAGAGAGAGAGAACCGAGCGAGAGAGAGAGAGAGAGAGACGAGACGGAGCGAGAGAGAGAGAGAGAGAGACGGAGCGATGAGAGAGAGAGAGAGAGACGGAGCGAGAGAGAGAGACGAGCGAGAGAGACGAGAGACGGAGCGAGAGAGAGAGAAGACGGAGCGAGAGAGACGGAGCGAGAGAGACGAGCGAGAGAGACGGAGCGAGAGAGAGAGAGAGAGACGGAGCGAGAGAGAGAGAGAGACGGAGCGAGAGACGGAGCGAGAGAGAGAGACGGAGGCGAGAGAGAGAGAGAGACGGAGCGAGAGACGGAGCGAGAGAGAGAGAGACGAGCGAGAGAGAGAGAGAGACGGAGCGAGAGAGAGAGAGAGACGGAGCGGGAGCGAGAGAGAGAGAGAGACGGAGCGAGAGAGAGAGAGAGAGAGAGACGGAGCGAGAGACGGAGCGAGAGAGAGAGAGACGGAGCGAGAGAGAGAGACGGAGCGAGAGAGGAGAGAGACGGAGCGAGAGACGGAGCGAGAGAGGAGAGAGAGACGGGAGCGGGAGGAGGAGAGAGACGGAGCGACAGAGA